>NC_071263.1:24056970-24356970 GCF_023375685.1 Ictalurus furcatus
AACTTCAGAGTGAAAATTCAAACTGGGTACTTTGAAGTTGCATTTTCATTTTAATTACTTAAAATATTTTATGATGTAATGAATAAAATGATTAATATGGCTATGATTTTATATTGTCTCTGACAAGGAGGCAATATCATTCTTTTATTGTGAGTATCATGTTTCTAATTCCCTTTTATGTTGGTTTATACTTGGTAATGTTTCCTGTTACTGATATTTAATTAGATTTGTCTTCTACACAATTTTTAAATATAGAGTATATTTTCTACTTAAGACACCATCGACATAGGATGAATATCAAATGGCTTTCTATTTACTAAATGCAGTATGAGCTCTAGGTAGATATACTACTATAATAATTTTATATGCACTGTTTGCTAAGCAGAACCCATTCGTGATTCAACCACAGAATAAGCATGTTACCAACAGCACCTTTTGGATATGCTATCCACCCATCCATTTTCTGTACCACTTATCCTACACAGGATCATGAAATATGATCAGGTCACTGGGAGCCTGGATCCTATCCCAGTGAACTCTGGGCAGAGGATGGGGGACACCCTGGATGGGGTGCCAGCCCATCACAGAGCACAATCGCACACACTACGGACAATTTGGGAATACCAATCAGCCTACAACACGTGTTTGGACTGGGGGCAGAAACCCCTGAAGCACAGGGTGAACATGCAAACTCTACACATACAGGGCAGAGGTGGGATTCAAACCCTCCACCCCAGAGGTGCGAGGCAAACGTGCTAACCCATTCACCCACTCTGCCCCCTCTTTTTGAATATTGTTGCCTAATTTTTAACTTAGTAACATTTGAATATTATTTTTTTGCCTTTGAATACATACAGTACATATGTTAAAAAATCCATATGTTAAAACAGTGTGGTTTATTCTGGGAGGCCTAGTGTATAGTAAGGTACATGACTAATTCAGTCAGTTTATGCTAAAATACGATTTAAAAAAATAAAATTTACATTTTGGTTAACTCATAGAGTATGGCTTAAACTTTGACACAAAATACAGTTGCCTGTGATCTGCTTGGAAAAAATGAACACTTTTTTGTTAGCTTTTGTTGGCAGATATGTTGTTAGATCTCAAGTAGCAATATCAAAACAGTTGTACTTGAGAAACACTGAATGCAAATAACTTTTTCTTATACTAATCCAAAATGTATTTTCTGCTGTATATTCATCTACATGTTCCACAATCTACCTTTGCCGATCTGCTGGCGAGCAAAAACGACACCTAATAGACTAACCTATTTGATCACTGCTGTATTGTATAACTTCATCCTTTCTGTTGAACTTGTTCAACCTTTCGCTTAATATGAGACAGGTGAATGATAAAGACAAGTTGAATAAATGAGAAGAAGAAACACTTCTCAGGGACACTCCTGCTTTAGTCAGTAGACCAATAGGGAGCATAAATTAGTGATTGAATGTCTCTCCATTCCTCTTACCATCAGCGATCGGTGTGTGCTAACTGCATTCACTCATGCACTTCAAAACGAGTGGGGACCTTGTGAATATAAATGGATCTCATCAAACTCACAGAGAACTTGACTCAGGGTGCCAGATATGGTTTTTATGGTGTCAGTGTGATCAAAAGCAGGTTTGCCAGGGTGCACTTAATGCCCATGACTCACAGAAACAAGTGGTGGTCAACCTAACATTTCATGAAAAGTTGATCAGTACCTCACTCACAAAAGGAAACAGTCCATGGCCTAAGGAAAAGGAAAACTTCTGGAGACGCTGGCACTAAATACTACACTGGTTCAATGAGATAAAAGGGTATTTTCTAATGCTTATATGCTCTAATATGACCAAGGGGATATTTCAGCTCAAGTAAACCAAACCAGTGTTGTAACAAAGTGAATCTCTGCTAAGCGTCAAGCTACGTTGCCAGTAAGCATGTGCACGGTGTCACTCATGAACGTCTATCATCATTTTAAAGAGTGAAAGAAACAAACAACATTGCAACATTACAAACAAATACCTAATATAATAAGTATTATGTTAAAATATCAAATGTTGTTCAGGTTAAGTTACTACCTACAAATGGCTAAAAAGTTTGACATGTTGTCATTTAATAAATGAAGAATTGTAATTGTTGGCAAATTGATGTGGTATAAGAATCACTTCAGAACTCTTACTATAAATGAATGAATGAATGAACAAATTAATTTTGGTCTACTGTACTTAATTTTGGTGTTCATCTGTAAAAATATCATGAGTCAGAATCCAGCAATCTCTCAGATCAATTTGGTTCAAGTAAATACACAAGTACACACATAGTATTTACAGCAGTAAACTATATTTAAAACACTATATGGCCAAAAGTTTGCTGACATCTGACCATCACACCTATATTTTCTTATTGAAAATCCCATTCCAAATCCCATTCTAGTCCCCGTTTGCTGTTATAGTAACCTCCAGTCTTCTGAGAAAGCTTTCCACTAGATTTTGGATCATGGCTGTGGGAATTTCTGGCCATTCAGCCACAAGAGCATTAGTGAGGTCAGGAACTGATGTTGGGTGAGAAATCCTGGGGTGCAATCAGCACCCCAATTCATCCAAAAGATGTTCATTGGGTTTGAGGTCAGGGCTCTGTGAAGGACACTCAAGTTCTTCCACTCCAAACTTGGCAAACCATATCTTCATTGAGCTCGCTTTGTGCACAGGGGCATTGTCATATTAGAACATGTTTGGGCCTCTTAGTTCCAATGAAGTGAAATTCCACTTGCTAAAGTTATCTAACTGGAGTTTTCAGTAGCCAAACGTTTAATAAGAGTTATTAAAAGAAAATGTGATGTTACACATTGGTAAACAATCGACTGTCCCAACTTTTTTGAGTGTAATGCAGTCATTAGATTTGAAATGAGTGTATATTTTCAAAATAAAATTTTTATTCACGGAGTAAAACATCAAATAATGTGTTAATAATGTGTTTTCAGTATAGTACAGGGTGAAATTCATTTTCAAATGACTCTTTTCTTTGTTTGTTGTTTTTTTTGCATTTTCCATACTGTCCCAACTTTTTTGGAATTGGGGTTGTAAAATATAAAAATAACAAATACTAGCAAGCTAACAATTATAAAGTTTTAAAGTAGATAAAACGATTTTGCTAAAATATGAAGGAGTGCTGAAGGTTACGTTAGCCGAACGCAGTAAGAAGCGCCCTCGCATGCTACTTGCATCTGAAGCTTGTGTGACATCATGCCGATATATAGGCCTGCAGTGATCAGGTGATGTGGCAATTAAGCGCGTCGCGTGATATATAAACGACACCTGTGAACCGCGCCATCAGCCTTATTATCTTCAGTGAGACTGCATGTCAGTTGTTTGTGGAACGCTCGCAAAAAGACTCTTCATTTCCTCTCTATTTTTTCCAGGAAAAAAAAAAAACTCTTTTCTTTTCTGTCCCTTAAAAAAAAGGGAGAAAAGTATGTGTGAGAGAGTTCAGGAAGTGTGTTATGCCTTGCTCTAGTTTTATCACGGGGAGGACTGCATACTTTCTGTGTGAAGTGTCTAGGGATAGAGCACCCCACGGCAGCCTTTGAGAGGTCTGACAGTGCGCATTGTGAATGCCTTACACTTAGGCAGCTTCGTTCGAGACTTGCCCTCTTCTTGGAAGCAGAAGCAAGTTGGGTTTCAGAGCCGCGTGGATCTGGGCCAGCCGCTGCCGAGGCAGCTAGCCGTCTCAGGTCCGGGGATCTTGTATGGATCTGGAAAAGGAGTGGGAGACGATCGCTGCTCTATGTCTTGCTCCAGAAGGCGAGTATGGCAGCCCGCCTTCCCCCGCAGACAGCCAGGGGAACCTGGCAGCCACAGTCATGGCCTGCTACTAGGCCTGATCTGAGAATGGTCATAAAGGCCAAGCAGACAAAGGAGGAGCGGTCCTGAGTGGCCGTGGAGGGACGTATCAGGGGACATGAGGTTGTTAGGGCAGTTAGCCCCCAGTACTACTGTAGGGCCTCTCCTAGCCAAGGCTGTCCCTAGTTTTCAGTGTTCTCTGGTCAGCGAGGTGTCACAGGGCAACGGAAATCTGATGCTTTCCCTCCAATAGAATGTGTAAAAGTTAACGTCACTAAAAGACCATCTGGCAATGTGGTAATTACTGCCAAATGTGTATCCATGGGTTCTGTCTACTGTAGAAAAGGGTTACCGGGTCCAGTTCAGAGCTCGATCCCCCCGGTTCAGAGGTGTGCTCATCACAGTAGTCAGCACAGAGCAGAGCCCGAGGTTAGTGCAGGAAGTAAGATCCCTCTTGGACAAAGGGGCCATAGAACATGTATCCCATTCCATGAGGGAGGGGATTTTTTTTACAGCCGTTATTTCCTGGTCCGCAAAAAAAGAGAGTATGCGGCCAATTTTAGATCTGAAATTTTAGATTTTAGAATTTTAGATTTGAACTGTACTCTTCGGACATACAAGTTCAAGATGCTGATGCCCAAACTTATTGTTCCACAGATTCTACAGACTGGTTTGTGACAATAGATCAAAAAGGTGCATATATCCACATAGAAATATTGCCCAGTCACAGGAAGTTCCTGATGTTTGCATTTGGAGGCAACGCATACCAATATCTGGTTCTTCCCTTTGGGCTAGCTTTATCCCCTCGCACCTTCACAAAGTGCATTGATGTTATTCTGGCTCCATTGTGACTCCAGGGCATCCGTGTACTAAACTACTTGGATGACTGGTTAATTCTAGCATGATCCAGGGAACTTGCGGTTCAACATCGAGATGTTGTTCTCGCCCACATGAAGGGCTTGGGGCTCAGGTTGAACCTCTGAAAAGCATGCTTTCTCCAGTGCAGTGGACAACTTTTCTATCGGTTATAAATATTCTACTACGATGGCGTTTCTATCCCCAACATGCGTAGGGTCAATCCTATCAACATTGAACAAGATAAAGCATGATCTTGGCATCCCCTCCGCTTTCTACAAGAGACTGTTGGAGCTTATGGCAGCAGCAGCCAATGTCATACCATTGGACCTACTGCACAGGAGACCGTTTCACTGGTGGCTGAAAAGTTGGGGGTTTCGTCCGAGGATGAAACCTCTGAGAGTAATCAGTGTCACGCGGCGATGCCTACGTGCTCTGAGAATTTGGAAGTGTCCCCGGTTTCTAGCCTTGGGTCACACTCTAGGGGCGTCTCCTTATTGCAAGATGGTAATGACAGACACCTCCCTCACAGGCTGGGGTGTGGTCTTAGACGGCTGTCCAGCTCACTGTCTCTGGAGCGGCCCTCGTCTGGAGTGGCATATAAATTGCCTAGAAATGCAGGCCATATTTCTACCACTGAAATTATTTCTTCCTCAATTGAGAGGTCACCATGTGTTGACAGACAACACAGTGGTGGTCTCATATATTAACCAAACGGGGAGGATTATGTTCACGTACCTTGTTCAGGCAGGCGCAACTAATTATTCTCTGGGCAGAGGGAAAATGTTTGTCAGTGAGTTCAATGCACAGTCTGGGCAACTGGGATGTGGCGGCAGACATCCTGTTGAGGCAGGGGCTGAGGCTCAGGGATTAGTGGCTCCATCCACAAGATGTGGAGTCCATATGGCAGAGGTTTGGCCAAGCGGAAGTGGATGTGTTCACCTCCGAGGAGACAACACACTGCCCGCTGTGGTTCCCCCTCACTCCTACCGCAGCATTAGGGCTGGACGCCATGGTGCACATGTGGCCGAAATCACATCTATATGCTTCCCCCCGATCGCTCTGCTCCCACAAGTTCTAGCAAGAGTTCGCCAGGACTGTCTACGTCTGCTGCTAGTAGCACCTTATTGGCCAGCTCGAATATGGTTCTCCGAGAATATATCCCTGCTAGATGGCACTCCTTCAGAGATTCCCATCCGCAGGGATCTACTGTCTCAAGTCGGATGGCTGATTTATCACACTCAGCCGGAACTATGGAAACTGTGGGTATGGCCCCTGGGGGGCACCAGCTCATAGATTCTGGTCTCACAACTGAGGTTGTAGAGACCATGTAGAATACTAGAATGCCATCCATGAGGAAATTGTATGCGCTCAAGTGGCGACTTTTTGTCTCGTGGTGTAAGGAACGTCAGCTAGACCCAGCAAACTGTGCAATAGCTACAGTCCTGGAGTTCATACAAGGACGTTTCTCAGCGGGATTGGCTCCTCCTACAATCAGGGTCTACATGGCCGCCATTTCGGCCAGCCATGCCCCTATTGATGCAGCCTCTGTGGGGCAACATCCTTTAACTTCGAGGGTTATGTGTGGTGTCAGGTGGCTGAGGCACAGCTGCAGACCACGCATACCTTCCTGGGACCTTTCTGTAGTCCTGGAAGGTCTGTCAGGTGCCGCATTTGAGCCCTTGGAGTCAGCCTCTGAGAGGCTTCTGACTCTAAAGGCAGCTCTTCTGCTGGCCCTGACATCTCTCAAGTGAGAATCTTTGACTTGACCCCTGGATTAGTCAAGGCCTTCCTGTATCCTAGGCCGGATTATATTCCTAAAGTGCCTACATCTGCTGCCCGGCCAGTAGTGTTGCAGATTTTCTGCCCTCCGCCATTCCTCATACCGGAACAAGAGAAATTGCACCAACTGTGTCCAGTAAGGGCTTGCTGTACTTACGTCCACTGCTCCGGCCAGTGGCGTAAGTCAGATCAGCCGCTGGTCAGCTTGGGTGGCAACAGTAGAGGTGATGCTCTGTTGAAGCAGCGCATTTCTAATTGGATAGTGGAAGCAATCTCTATCGCTTATGAGGTGCACGGTCTCGCTATGCCTCTGGGCATAAGGGCTCATTCCACTAGGGGGGTCGCCTCTTCAATGGCTTTGTCCAAAGTGGTATCCTTACAGGATGTGTGTGCTGTGGCGGGGTGGTCTATGCGAGCACACATTCATTTGATATTACAGCCTGGATATTCATTCCGGCCCTGGCTTGTGTCTTACAGTGATCTTTGGGCTCGGATCTTTTTGAACAGGCCGTACCCTCAGTATGACGAAGTGGGTATTCTCGTTCGCACAGCATTCAGCTAACACAAAGTGGAGTTCCCTTTGAAAGGGAATGTCTGGGTTATGCATGTAACCCTGTTCCCTGAGAAGGGAACGAGACGTTGCATAGCTTTGTCATACTCGGGCATGCCTGTGAATTGTGTCTTCGCTTCAGATAACAGAGGCTGACGGTGCAGTTCACAGGTGTCACTTATATATCATGCGATATGTTTAATTGCCATGTCACCTGATCACAGCAGGTCTATAAATAGGCATGATGTTACACAGGCTTCAGATACCGGTCGAGGGTGCTTCCCACAGCATTCAGCTAGTGCAACATCTCGTTCCCTTCTCAGGGAACAGGGTTAACATGCATAACCCAGATGTTTTCCTGAAGCAGCGCTGTCATATTATTTTATAAATAGAAAAAACTAATTTTCATAATTTTTGCCTGTTTTCAGTCTAAAATTCAGCATCCAATGAGATTTTCCAGAGACTTTTTTCTTCCCTGTAGCTCAAAATTCCGGTCTGGTTTTGTATTTTTGACAGACATTCAGATAAAAAAGCTGTGCACGCGTGTGTTCACACAGGTCATCCTGAGATTATATATGTACATTTGTTTATATCTAAAACATGAACATATTGAATTTGATTCTCTATGGCTTAATTATTGAATTCAGCAATAATGCCAAAAGAATGATAACATGTCTTGCTGCACAGCTCGATGCAATATGTTCACTTCATTAAAGGTGGAAAGACAGCCAGATCTGACACTTCTCATCTTTCCCCATCACACACACCTACTCCCCCAAAGAGTTAGCTTTGAGACCCAGTCCATCAAACACATGCTGTGTGGCATGTAATTTGAGCTCCAGTGGCAGGTGCTTGAGGGATAAAGCATGTCAATCTGTTAATATCTGAAGCAGGAAGCTGATGAGTCTAAAGGACAGCATCCAGGACATGCAGGTACACAATGTGCTTCAAGGTACGTACTGTCTGAAGAGTGACATGTGGGATTTGACTGTCCAAATACAGGGAGGTGGTTGGGCTCCAGATTCATTTGCATGACAGTCAGTGTGTGTGTGTGTGTGTGTGTGTGTGTGTGTGTGCGTGTACGTGCGTGCATGCGTTTTCAATTTTATCTGTGGCCTCACGTGTGCAATTTTCAACAACGTTTTATTGCTATGCTTTTAAATTAAGCTGCTCTTAATTAACAGTATTTATGGCATTAATTTTCTGTACTACTTATAGCTCATAAATGGTATGGTTCATGGTTTGGCTTAAGGGATGTTTAATATAGAGCGCTACAGTTTTATTGAGTCAGATGCACAAGGGCGGCAGAATGAAAAAAAGAAGCAAAAAATATTGTTTGTGTTTGCATGAAAGAGCTTTTATCTTGAATGCTGAGCTCCACTTGTCAGACAATAAATGGGGAAGTGACACAGAAGCAGTTATGTTTTATTGAAATATCTCAAGTCACAGACAAAACGCTCAGTGTTTTATCATGATTGGATGATAGATAATATATTTCTTTTGCAAATATTCTTGCTAAAAGATAACCAAATGTACCCAGCACTGAGATCAAGCATGTAATAGACTCTATTATAATTAAATACAATTGATTTGGAAATATCCAAGTTGTATTCCTACCTCACACCCATTGTTCCCAGGATAGGCTCTGACCAGGATAAATCAGTTAATGAAGATGAATAAATGATGAATTATTGATAGAGACATTTCATATGATTTGTTTGTTTTAATCTCAATGTTTAATTTTGTTTAGAAGGTCAGAATATTTAAACAGTGTGATCAGTGTAGCACTCTGATCACACTGTGTTTAAATATTCTGATCTTCTGATATTCTGACCATGGCAGAGCCATGCAGATCACATACTATAATGAGTCACTGTCTCTACCTCCTTTATACAACAGTCTGGGAATCCTAGATAGCTTTTCAATATCAAGGGCATGCTATGAAGCCAATGATAATTTGTTGCTTCAAACTAACATTTAGTTATACATTTATGGCATTTGGTAGACACCCTTATCCAAAGCAAATCTCTTTATCCTAGTTGTATTTGCTGTGCTGGATCTATAGTCTACAGGAACACTGGGCACGAGGCAGGAATAAACCCTGTATGGGATGTTTGTGGAAGGTGGGAGGAAACCAGATAACCCAAAGAAGACCCATGCAGACATGAGGAGAACATATGAAACTCCACACAAACAGTAACCTGAGCTACCCACTGTGCCAACATGCTGCCCTTTCACACTAACAATTTTACATGAAAATTGATTATTAAAGGTGTTAAACTGATAAATAAAAAGAGCTATAGTAAAGTCACAAACTTTATGACCATATTCATTTTCCCATGTCAGAATTCCGGCCCTTAGAAAATGCAAATAAACTTTAATTCCAAAATCCAGATCCTTTTTTTTTTTTTTCGATTACTCAAATACATTTTTTTTTCTTCTTGTGTAAGGAGACATATCAACGATCCTTTTTGTGTTGCTGTCTTTCTGGGATTCTGAACCTGAAAAAGGGAGATTGTGGGCTTCAGCATGACGGCTCACAGTAGATAATGATAGTGAGAGCCCTCATGAAGGCTGTTGTTGAAGAGAGAGAGGTTTTTTTTTTTTTTACAAGACAAAGGAAGAGAGGGCCAACTGCTTTGATCTCACAGCATGGCATATGGCATTTTAATCTGCGTTTTTAAAATTCACATTACAAAACGTACTGGCAAAGTCCAAACAGTCCTCTGTTACACACAAAAGCTATTCACAAGAACTAATAGTGCATACTAAATTACTATTTTATATAGAACTAAGAATGACCATGCACTAATACCTGCATTATTATGTACTTAAATATGAACTAATGACTTAAGGCATGTACTAATCACAAACTAACGAAGTGCTAACCTTAACTACAAGGTGAATCTTATGAATTGTGAATAATGACCACCTTAAGTATGTTAGTACATATTTGTTAGTTAATGTATTCATTAACACACAGGGGTAAACAAAATCAAACATGCTCTATAATATGAATTAAACGTGCATAATTTCAAATTGTTTATTTAATTGGATTATAGAGATTATGCAAACACATCATTTTAGATTATATAAACACATCATTGGAGGGCACTGGATTACATTTAGAATTTACATTGATCCCCCTTATCTTAGAAGCGTAGAAAGACGCACTAATTATAAACACCAACAATTTCACCTCAACACGTTTTTTGTCATTCTCCTTCCATTTCAATTCAAATTCCACTGTAGTATTACTATGTGTTCTGCATGGCTAGGGCCCGGGGCACTGCCCCTTTTCCCACAAAGGTGAAATTAATACAGTAACATTTATTCATTTAGCAGATGCTATTATCTATTACTATTTAAAATCAGTGGTCTATAAGATTATTTTCCAGTGTTTCAGTCTGTAGTCTGTGCTTAATTTGACTGCTTTTCTGCATCTGTCACTCGGGTCTCTCGGCTTTATATCATTATGAACAGTAACCCATTTCTCTATTGTGCTCTTACTCATGTTTTGGGCCACTGTCCCTCAATATGTCTGTGCACGGGTCGAGATTAAATTATTGGTGTTTATTATTAGTGCGTCTTTCTTCTTTCGGCAATAAACAATTTGAAATTATGCATGTTTAATTCATATTCTTTCATATAGAGAATGTTTGATTTACTTACCCCTTATGTGTTAATTAATACACTAACTAACAAACATGTACTTAAATTGTTTTTTTTTTCTCATGCATGAATTCATAAGACTCACATCATAGCTCAGATTAGATCTTCATTAGTTTGTGATTAGTACATGCCTTAATTCATCATTAGTTCACATTTAAATAATTATTAATTAGGTATTAGTGCATGATTATTCGTGCACTGTTAGTGTAAACTGTTACCAATAATTGTTCTTAGCTGTTTGGTAAATTTATAAAAAGAAAATGAATTGCACAAAATAACCCTGTTTGTACGCCATTTGCTTTATTATTATTATTCTTTTTTTATGAGGCGACTACGTACATGTGAATACAAAAGTTTGCATCCCCTATGTTTTTTTATTATTATTATTATTATTATTATTATTATTATTATTATTATTATTATTTTGAATGGAGAAAAAAAAAGATCAGAAAAAAAGATTTTTAAACTTTGTCATGCCCTCAGTGTACAACCCCAATTCCCAAATAGTTGGGACGCTGTGTAAAATGTAAATAAAAACAGAATGCAATGATTTGCAAATTTCATAAACCCATATCTTATTCACAATAGAACATAAAAACGTACCACTTTAAGGAAAAAATAAGGTAATTTTGAATTTGATGGCCGCAGCAGGTCTCAAAAAAAATTGGGACGGGGCAACACAAAACTGGAAAAGTAAGTCTTAAGGTAAGTTAGTTCTGCTTCAGCTGTCATTTATGTTATAGCAGCAATAAACAGTCATTTCCTCACCAGACTTTTTTTTTTTTTTTAAGTTTTTTTCTTTAAGTTAATATAATAAACCTTAAAAAAAAAAAAAATGTTACTATGAAGCTGGAAAGCCAAAGATCCTCTGTCCTAAATACTCTCCATTGGCTGAAAAGACACCCGGGATAAACATCTCCTTCCAGAAAACTCCACCACTGGTTTATTATTAGTTTCAGATTTTACACAGTGTCTTTCATAAAAGTCTCTGTGAATTAGCTGTTACTTCAGAACAATAATGTATTAGAATAAGTGCATTAACTTCTCTGTGTCCTTAACATAGAGACATTTTTACATCATTATTATGACAGCTTTTATTCAGTAACAACATGGTAAAAGTCTCTATGAAGCCCACATTCATAAGTCATTATAATTGTGCTTACAAGTTGGTAATGATTCCTTGTATGCAATAATTATACTAAAATCTCTAATAATGTCCTATACATAATTGCTTGATAACTTATAATCATGTTGTAATGCAAGTGTCTCTTCATTATAATGCCATGTAGTGTATTTTATAATTAGTCTTTATAAGTAATAATGGCCTGTGTATAATTATACAGAAGGTTGCAAGACAGTATTAACTTTAATTGTGTAATTATATCCTGATTAATTAACATTAACATACATGAATATTATTGACATTTGAAAATAATATACATAAAAATATAGGTTTTATGTTCCAAAACACCCCCCAAAAATTATAAGAACATATATGTTTAGCCTTGGAGGAAGCTATGTAGGTGCAGCTCATGGTTTTTTGAAGCACTAAATAATAGTTTAAATGCTTATTTTGTCATAATTGTTCTTGGCAATCTTATCTGGTCAAATTTGTCATAATTGTTAATAATTGTTAATCTTGTCATAATTGCTCTTGTTAATTGTTATCATAATTGTTATCATAATTGTTATCATAATTGTCAATAAATAGACCTCAAATTATTTACAGGTCATTATTAGTTATAAATGTTTTTTGTAGTGCACCACATAGTATTAGAATAAATGGTGATACTTGCATTACAACCTGATAATAACTTAGAGAACATTTATTAGAGCTTTTTTATGAGGCATTATTGAAATTTATAAAATTGCTAATCATTACCAAATAACTGTTTCAGTAAACTCACAGTTTTATTTATGTATGAATATGGGCTTCATAGAAAGTGTTAATAAAATTGTTTTTAATAAAACTTATCACATATTTCCCTTCACAATACACAATCATCTGCTTAATAATAGTTAATTTCATAGTGTGAATTTAAAGAGGAAAAAATATCCATTGTATCCCTGAGGAGAACTGAGGAAACACATGACTCTCATGCAGTATTAAAAGTGTAAACTTGCATTCTTACCCATGGTGCAGTTGGTGATGAAGAACGGGTTGTAGGTAGCTGTCTCTAGCTCTCCAGGCTGGTCGTAACTGGATGAGATCCTGAACGGTGTTTCCCGAGCTCCCAAGCTGAGGTGCACCACTGCCCAGCTGCCAAGGAGAGACAAAATCAGCAAGATCAGCATCATGAGCAGGCAGAAAGGTTGTCGAAGAACCGAAGTAGAGCTGTTCAGGGTCAGAGCAGGCCCTGAGTACCCTTCTTCTTCTCCCTGGTTCAGCCCACTCATTTTTGGCGAGCTGGCAGAGGGTGAAGCTTGGCTTTCTGACACCAAACCTGCTCCCTCTGCCATTTTAGGCTCTTTTTCAGTGTCACACATGTGCTATCGAAACAGGGATCCAGCTGTGGCTCTGGCACAGTGGATGTGAGCAGATGTGAGTGTATGTACGGACGAGTGGAGAGGTGTTCAGTGATCTGGCTTCCGAGACTGTAGCCAAACATCGCCTGTCATAATGTAGTCAGTGCACAGGCTAATTTTATTATGCAAATTGAATAGATTTCACTTTGCCTTTGGGCTACAAACCAATGACTTTTGTTATCTCATACATCACTCCCTCCCTCTCTTCCTAGCTGTCTGTCTCTATCTTTCTGTCCTTCCCTCCCTCCTTCTTGACCATCCCCACCCCGTTTTCCCTCTTTGTTCACCTGGCAGTTGTGTTTTTGCACACTTGTTAGCAGACCTCTAATCTTGGCACAGGATTTACCTTGACATCTGATTCACTCAGTGGGAATTAGATCTGAGAAGCATGACAAAATGGCATCTCTGAGCTGCAGTTGTTCTAAATAAACACACAGACGGAGACAGATTTCATGCAAAGTGGTTACACTTAAACTGAATTGGCTGCATATAAATCAGCTGGACATTATGGTGAATGGGAACACCATTCGCAACACATTACCGAGCTATCGCAACAGCACGGTCACTGGAGAAAGATTTCCACTAGGAGTACATGAAGTATTTGTCCGTGTGAGCTCTTTTGATGCTGAAGCCATTGCTGTCAAACCCCTGTTACAGTAGCAGTACAGGGAAAAAAAAAAAAAAAAAGACAAACCTTTCCAGTTCAGTACTCAGACTGTAAGGAAGGGAAGAGAACAAGCTTCCTTGTTACAAACATCTTCGATTTATCTCCAGTTTCCTGAGGGTTTTATACTCTGACAGTGACTAAAGGTCCTGCTCAGTGTTGTATCCAACCTCATAAGTAATGAAGCATCTAGAGATAATTTCATTGTTTAAATCATTAAATTGCCTTCTGCTGTTCATCACAAATGTGATTTTACTGACGAATTAGATGAGGTATAATACATATGAATTGATATAATACTTAATGCATTATGATTAGGATGGCATTTCAATGTTCTCAGCTGCCATACTGTAATGACTGCTGTACTGTGAGACTAAACATAAACCACACGAAAAAAAATGTTTAAAAAAGTTCAAGCTACTGAAAAATATAGGGCAAAAATATAGTTCTTCTTCTTCTTCTTCTTCTTCTTCTTATTCTTCTTCTTCTTCTTCTTCTTCTTCTTATTATTATTATTATTATTATTATTATTATTATTATTATGGGCGGCTGTGGTTCAGGTGGTAGAGTGGGTTGTCCACTAATCGTATGGTTGGCAGTTTGATTCTCAGCCCACATTTTCGAAGTGTCCTTGGGCAAGGTACTGAACCCCAAGTTTCACCTGATGAAGAAAGCTAGCGCCTTGCATGGCAGCTCTGCTACCATTGGTGTGTGAGTGTGTGTGAATGGGTGAATGAGAACCAGTGTAAAGCGCTTTGTGGAACCGCTAAGGTTAAAAAAGCACTATATAAGTGCCGACCATTTACCATTTAGTAGTAGTATCTACAGAGAAAACCTGTGATTAGTTACATTTTCAATATGAATTAATAACAGATATTTTTATATCTTTTTTATTTTTATATCTTTATATAAGTTATATATACACTGTATATTACAATGCATTAATTCAATCATTTTGGGAGCACAAATAGCTTCAATTTGCTAGTTTAAATGCTTTATAGTATCCTTTAGAAAACACATGCACCTCCAGGAATTGTTAAATCAACAGCAATTTTTAAACACAACCAATGTTTTCTGCAATATAATAATACTATTTCCAAATCAGAATTATGTGACGATTATAAAATTGCCTACAATTAGAGACAGCACTTATTTGATACCCAGTATCGTTATCGGGCCATTACTAACACAAAATGGTCGGTTGCTTATTGGAAAAACATATCGATAGTGGATCCTGTAAAAAATGGCAAGGATTGGAAGTGGATTTGGAAAATAAACAGTTTTTTTTTTTTTTGGACTGGAAATGTTTGCATATAAAGGGACTTGGCTACAATGTGTAAAAAAAAAAAGTTAAGTGTTAAGTGCTTCAGTTAAAAAAAAATCTTAGTAGATTTTAAAGAAATAAATGGGATAGGTATCCGTATACTCAAGGTTCCGTATCGGTATCAGAAAAGAAGAAATGGTATCATGCCATTTCTAGATACAATATTACATTTTGCTGCAGTTTCGTTTTGGAATTATTATTTATATACAAATGCATTGTTTTAGCTCTTTCATGGTAAAATGACATTATATCTTCATTCTCTCAGTTCTCTCTGTCATAAACTCAATGAAACATTCACTCTAAAAACTAGTATTGCCTTTCAGAGGTGAACTCAAAATAATACTAAAAATTCTTCCTTGTGCATTTTAATAAGAATTGCTTCTATTAACATTCTTCATTATGATTCACATTACAATTCATGTCATTACTTCAGGTGAGGCATCCTTCTCTGTTCTTTATGTGGTGTGTGTTTTCATATGACAGCTCACCTATTATCTAATAGCACCATTCAATTCCTGAGCACGGATAGAGTGGTGTCTGAGGCATGGAGTTTATCAACTGTTTCAAATATGGTTAATCTCGTCTGGACGCTACAGATGGGCCACGCTTTGTTTGGATTAGAACTCAATATTCAAGGTCACTGTGGTCACTCTGAAGTATGCTCCTGTTTACACAACTGTTCATTTGCATTTGAGCGTCTATCTACTGCTATTGGTTGGCAGAGGGAACTCAAAACACAAAGACAATGTTCATCTTTTACTGAAAGGTCTTTTACACTCACCAACACAAGATTGCTAATATATACTCACCATACACTTTATTGGGAAGCTCTATGAGGTTATAATTAGTTTAGCAAGAAATGCAAATAAGAAATTAAACTTTAAAACAACAACAACAATACAACAAAAGAACACAGAACAATTTACACTAATATAGAATTACCTCCTTTCCAAATTAGGGACTCTATTCTTGATAAGATTTTTATAAGGCTAAAAGTGTGTGTGTGTGTGTGTGTGTGTGTGTGTGTGTGTATGAGAGAGAGAGAGAGAGAGAGAGAGAGTTTATAATGGATTTTAAATTAAACACAGCATTTTACTGCTAAAACATTTGCTAGCCTGATTATCAGGAAGCAAGTTCTGGAAGTAAGTTCTAAAGTCTGATTACTGAATATGTGCTGAGGTGCTGTCAAATAGCCAGGTACTGAACTGGTACTGAAGAGATGAGATGCTTAGCACTTTTCTACTTTAGTGCCTTCACTAATGACTTCCCATTTAGTCTGTCCCCCAAAAGTAGCGGTAATAGGTGTAATTAGTGTAGTGAACTGCACCACTAGAGGCAGCTGTGCTGTAATAATGCACATAATGTATAGACAAAACAACTGCCTTGTGTCCATGTTGATCAGGATTTATTATAATTATTATTATTATTTATTGGGCACACAGAGGCTTAGTGGTTAACATGTTCGCCTCACACTGCCAATGTTGGGGGTTCGTTCCCACCGCAGCCCTGTGTGTACAGAGTTCTCCCTGTGCTGCGGGGGTTTCCTCCAGGTACTCTGGTTTCCTCCCCCAGTCCAAAGATATGCATGTTAGGCTGACTGGCATAGCCAAAGTGTCCGTAGTGTATGAATGGGTATGTGAATGTGCATGTGATTGTGCCCTAAAATGGATTGGTACCTCGTCCAGGGTGTTCCCCTTGACTCTGTAGGATAAGCGGTATAGAAAATTATGATGGATTATTTATTTATTTATTTATTTATTTTGCAAAGGTTGTTTTGCCCCCTTTTTTTCCATTAAGCCATTGCCATGCACATTTGAGCTTTCACTGTTATGATATGCCTACCTCAAAACCCTTTACGACTCTTGGCTTTGCAGAAAGAACCACACACACACACACACTATTCAACTTGAATATAAATCAGTTTATATCCAGTACAACAAGAGTGTTAAGCGAGAGAGAGAGCGAGAGAGAGAGAGAGAGAGAGAGAGAGAGAGTTAATAATGGATTTTAAATTACATAGTTCACAGTTTTTTTTTGTTTCATGCTGATAATATAAAAATAAAACAAATAAATAAATAAATATCGATAAGCTATATACAACGAATAAATAAATAAATACTGATATTTGTTCACTGGCTTATCACACATGCTCTCTCACGCTCTCTTTTTCTTGCTCTCTCTCTCTCTCTCTCTCTCTCTCTCTAATAACTGCATATCAATGGCTCAGGCCTCCGCTTCGCCTTGTGGCCGCATTACCACCTCGGGCGCGCATTTTGTTTGTTGTTAGATCTGTGTGCTGTGGTGGGCAGCAGGCTAACTTTTCCATTATTTCAATTAACTTGGCGAAGTGATATGAAACAAAAGTAGACCTGACTGGAGCTACTTTTGCTGTGCATTTACTAAAAAATAATTGCACACCACAGAACATCTGTCATACAATCAGAATCTAGAATTAATCTAATCAGAATCTAATCTAGAACTCAAGAGCACTGTGGTATAAAAGAAGAACACTTTGAAATGTGGTGTTATAGGAAAATACTTTCCTATAAAACTCTGTGGTGAGAATGTTAAGTCTGCTTTACATTAGGCTGCGTCACATCACCTCATCAATGATGATGTTTCTATAAAAGCACACCCTTTTGTATTTTATTCCTCTTATATTTACATAATATGCTGTGTTTTCCTTGTCAGATGTGAGTGAATGATGCTTTAACAGCCACTGATTCTCTACAATGAATCAGCTGTGTGTGTGTGTGTGTGTGTGTGTGTGATAGTGACAGTTAAATTTATCTCCTTAGCCTTGACTGTGGTGCATGAACATGATTTACATGCTAACTGCTTGCATGAGGGAAATTGACACTGCCATCTTATCAAACATCTTTATGAAAATGCTTGCGCAAAAAAAAAACAACAAAAAAAAATGAGTAGCCTCGGGTGTGTTAGAGAGATTTTGGTACTAAATGCATGTGCCGTGTGTTTGTGTGAGAAACTCTTTGAAGTTTGAGCCACAAGGAAGGAAGGCCTCAAGATTAAAGGATCAAACCGGTCATTTGTGAGATACAGATTTTGATTTTCAAACGGTGATGAGATCTCACAGCTAATAAACAAGATGTGTCACATGGTAGCTATTTCCTCAAACAAAATGGGATAGGTTGTAACATTACTTATTGGAAGTTACACATTTAGGCCCCATTCACACTTGCCATTATGAATGCATCTCCAGTGACCACTTGTGATCGGATTTCATTCATCGTTTCCACCGGAGAAAGGCTGTCATGCACATTTATTACATCAGTGTCATGTCTACGCTGGAATTGGTCATTCTACACATTTAGATTGATCAGTATGTACTGTATCAATGGCCAAGCAGTAGGTACTGAATCGAATGCAGTAGGTACAGTCACAGTATGTGATTTCGGACACAGCCACTCTCACGTTCACTTTCACCTGATTACTGATTGCACACACCTGGACTCAAGCACAGTTTCAGATGCACTTACAGTATAAAAGGATTCGTAGTTCACATGCAAAGTATATGCTCTGTGTTGGTAATGACTCACCAGTCGTTACCAAGCCACAGATTATTGATTGCTATCCTGGTTTTGATATTGTTTCTGGTTTCCTCGACTTCTCTTGTCTACTCTTGTTTATGCTGTTTGTTGATCACCTGACCCTTTGTCTGCACTCCGACCCTGCTTTTGATTGCCTGGATTATTAAAAATCTGTCAACCTGCACTTGCGTCCTCACCTGCTTTCCTGACAGTCAGTCTTCCGCTGCATTTATTTTCAGGCTGAAATGTCCTGCAAATCATGTCTCAAGTACCTGTATTCATTGATTCAAACATTGTAAACACATGGTCTGCTAATGAAACCCTTGAAAAAATAAATCCTAAAGGATTCCAATATGAAATTTATACAGTATTCTAATTAGAATTTCTATCATATTTTGGAGCCATTCCTTTAAGAATCATATAGGAATTGTCAAGACAAATATCCTGTAGGAACGCTTCTATAGGATTTTTAATGGGTTCCATTTGGGCTCCTGCTCAGGTCTATCAATGTGATATTTTCAAGAATCCTAAAGGTGCACTTTTCCACTGTACTTTTGTAACTAAACAAATAGGAGTTAATAGTAAATTTCTGACTGTGTCTTGCAACTGTACAAAGAATATCAACTTATGTTGCACAGACACACAGTATTGGATGTGTCAACATGTTTCTAATGAAGCTATTCATTCACATGATATTTTCACCAGACATCAGTATTAGTTCAAGAAATCCGGAAATATAATGAATTCACAACATTAAAGTCCATAAATAAAGTTATTTGCAATAAAGCGGAATGGCACAGTTAATAAGTATTGAACACGCTAACTGAAATTTATTTAATACTTAAAGGAGAAACCTTTGTTTGTAATGACAGCTTCAAGACAGTTCCTGTATGAAGAAATTAATGGGCCGCAGTATTCAGGTGTGATTTTGGCCCGTTCTTCTAAACATATCGTCTTTACATCTTGTTCAATTGATTTCAAGTCAGGTGATTGACTGGGCCATTCTAACACCTTGATTTTTTTTCTCTTAAACCAATTGAGAGTTTCCTTTGCTGTATGCTTTGGATCATTGTCCTGCTGGAAGGTCCACCCACGTCTCATCTTCATCATTCTGGTGGATGACAGCAGATTTTTCCTCAAGAATCTCCTGGTAAAGGGCTCCATTCATTGTTCCTTCAATTATATGAAGTCTGCAGTACCTTGCGATGAAAAATCACACCATGATGCTTCCACCTCCAAACTTCACTGTTGGTAATGTGTTTTTAGGGTGATGTACAGTGCCATTTCTTCTCCAAACATGGTGTGTAGTATGACAGCCAAAACGTCTGACGCTCTCGTCTGACCAGACAGCACTCTCCCAGTATTTCATAGGCTTGTCCAAATGAGTTGTAGCAAACTTTAAACGAGCTCAGACATGCCTTTTCTTTAGTAATGGAGTCTTGCGGGGTGAGTGTGAGTAGTGGAGTGCATTGCCTATTGTTTTCTCTGTGACGATGGCACCTGCTGCCTCCAAGTGTTTCTGGAGCTCTTTTCGAGTGGTCCTTGGCTCTTTGGCTACTCTTCTGACTATTCTTCTGACTTCCTGGTCAGAAATCTTGCGAGGAGCTCCTGTGCGTGGCCGGTTAATGTTTCCACTTGCAGATAATGGCCCCAATGGTGCTTACTGGAATATTCAGAACTTTTGAAATACGTTTGTATCCGATTCCATCAATATGTTTTGCAACAGTAAGGTTCCAGTGGTCTTGGGTGAGCTCTTTGCTTTTACCCATCATGAGATGTTTCTTGTGTGACACCTTGGTAACGAAAAGCCTTTTTATAGACCATCAATTTACTAATTCAGCTGTTATTAATTTGCACAGACGGGGTATAGTTACTTACAGATGTCAGCTGGTTCCTTGCCTCACCGTGCATTGGAGAACTGCATTTTCTTAGCGTGTTTAATAATAATATGTATATATATTAGAGATGCACCGATGTATTGGTCGATAATCGGTATTGGCTGATAAAGGCTATTTTTCCCGCTATTGGCCGATAGTTTAAAAACATCCAATGATCAGGGCCGATTGCATCCTGTCAATCAAAAGAGGGTGGGAAAACACATCGATTTCATAAAAAGAAAATGTCTCTTGTGTGGAATGACGACAAAACTGCGGTTTGTAATGTCTGTAATTTCTGCACTGCTAAAAATTTTACACCGGACGCTTCAGCAGTTAAACTGTTATACTGTTGCCTTTATCCATTACCCTAGTGTCAGACAGCTCTACCTTTCAAGGAGACTTCCAAACAATCTCACAATAATTACATATTTTCAGACTAAAGCAAGGACACAGTCAATTAGTTGGTCAATTAGTTGGTCCTTTATTGCTGTCCGGGACACATCGAGACTCATTCACATTGAGACTCATACACTACAAATATGATGTGGTCATATGCATCCCAGACCACCTCTGAATTTGGTTTGTCTGATTGGATCACAATGTGTCTGTAAGACGCATTTGACCGCTTTCACACTTGTACTTAGCACTGTCCACTTACAAACTGATCACCCAGGATGCATGTTAGTGCCAGGACTAAACGGAGCCTTAGTTACTTTAAAGCAGTAATGCACAATGTGAAATAATATCAAGAAATATCACACATAAACTTTGAACAAGAGCCTTCAACCTCAATATACACATTTGTTTTGCTTTCTCACATTTACCCAAGGTAATTAACTGAAGCCATTTCTGTGTGGAAACTTAGCTTGGAACAACATTTGTGACTACACAATGCACTAACTAATATTCCCAGTATGGTGGAGTTAGCAACATAGTGCTTGTAGCATGCGCTTATGCTTCGTGATCCGAGGCAAATTAATGCCAGGAAAAAAAAAAGCAATAGGCCTTCAAATATTTCTTATGAGGAATGAAAGAAAAAAACAAACAAACACAAAACAAACAACCTCAAAGAAAGGGGGGAAAATGGCATGTGTTGGCATCAGTACTGAGGATTACTTCCCTTATTTATTTACCTAGTTAAACATTTCCCAGCAAAGCAGGACATGAGAGAGAAATGAGGAAGGGGAACTGTACTTAATTTTGTGGTGAAGCAGAATTTTAACCCAGGTGAATGAATGAAAGACATTAAAGAGGTGGCTGTGACAGATGGTTTCCATGTGAATAAAACATTTTATTTCATCAGGTGGAAAAGACAGAAATTACAAAACCTTTCAAAGTCCCTCTATCACAAGTAACTTACTCATGCACTACACTGCATCCCAGAGATTACACTACACTGAATATGGGAAGCATCTTCCTTCTTTCTTTCTTTCTTTCTTTCTTTCTTTCTTTTTTTCAACTTTGGTTCTTCTATGCCTTTCTTTGTGATTCTTCTTCTTCTTCTTCTATTTCTTCCTCCTTATTCATCTTCTTCATAATCATCTTTCTTATTATTCCTTCTTTATTCTTACTTTACTTACTTACTTATATTCTTTCTTTCTGTCTCTCTCTTTCTTTCTTTCAAACTTTTTTCTTCTGCATCCTTCTGCTTTTTTCTTTCATCTCTTCATTTTGTTTCTTCCTTAATCCTCCCCCTTTTGTCTTCTTTTTTTCTTTCTTTAACTTCTTCGTTCTTCATCATCATTTCTTTCTCCTTATCCATCTTAATCATCTTTCTTTTTATTCCTTCTCTTTCTTTTTTCTGTCTTTTTCTATCTTATCAATTCCTGTATTTCTTCATCATTCTTATTACCTTTCTTCTACCTTCTTTTTCTTCATCCTTGTTATTCTCGCTCTTCTTCTTCATTCTTTGTCCTTCCTCCTCATATTCTTCTTCTTCCTTCATTCTACTTTCTTTTTCTTTTTTTTCCCACTACAATAATTCTTTAGCATTTTTATATTCTTTAGTGGTGTTAATAATTTCACATATTTGATGTGAAATTATACAACTTATGAACATACTTATGAAATGTTTTTTGTTAGAAGAAAGGCAGCAGTTTCTCACAAAAATCAATATCTAAAAGGAGTTTGATATTTAAAAAAAAGAAAAAAAAAAGAAAAAAGTATTTTACAGCTTCAGAAGCAATGCACTTACACATGCAATGAAGGCTTTTTGTCCATTCTGCTTCCCCTAAGCCTGTGTGTACTCCACTGTAATTTTACTAGCTCAACATTTCTCCCTAAATTACAGTGTTCTCCCTAACGTACAGCTGGAATTAACAGCTAGCTGCTGAGACCTGGATTTATAAAAAGGTACATTTTCATTGAATCAGGTTCTGACCTTGGTGTTATTCAACAAAAACACTTTCAGTAAGCACTGACTAAGGACACTCCTTTACCTCTGCCTATTACAAAACACAGAAGCTCACATAAGAGGTAAGAAAAACTAAAGTTTCCTAAAGCTGCTTCACAAATTCTACACCACTTAATTTTTAACCATCTTCCTTAGAATAAAGCTACAGTAATAGGACAGGCTGATACGGCAGTATCGTATGCGTGTTGAGAGATCTATACAGCAGGTGCTTGCAGATTATTGAGAAACATGTCTGACTTTATTGAAATGTCACTGCACATACAGTATGGGGTTGCTGACTTTCTGCATCAGCTCATGAATGAGCAGCACAAAGGACAGAAGAGAATATATGACAGGAAAGAACAAAACAGAAGAAATCTGATCATTGTGTGTTAAACGTAACACTGCAGTAGGATGCTACATGTGTGTCTAACTTAAATCCAATTTAATTCAATGCAATTAGATGTCATTAAAAAGCAGCTTCACTGAGATCCGGATGTAGATTTAGAGCCATAATAAACAAGCCAGAGGCAACAGTGGCAAGGAAAAATATCCTGAGATGACATGACGGAGAAACTTTGAGAGAAACTAGACTCAAAAGGGAACCCGTGCTCTTCTGGGTCAAATTGGGATTGAAAAGTGTATTGAAATGATGTTTGATATAATATCATTTTGTGAATAATGCTTCATCGCAAATTGGAAGTTTTGACTTATGTGTGTTCAAGCTACAAATTGGGTTGAAAATGGACGTCTACATGTTCATCTTTTATTCGCAACAAGCTAGACAACAAACTGTGATGAGTGAAAGGTATTTACCTTCTCAGACCAGTGAACTTTATAGTCAATGTTTAAGATTTAACAAGTGAATATGTATATATGTTGACTGATTTAAAGCAAATACTAGAATATACAGCATTTAAAGATAAGAAATTCTACTTTGTTTACTGATCATGCTGTGAGCAGCCCGGTTAATTTGATGTCACATGCTGAACTCAGGGTTAATAGGACCATCCCAAGTTTACGAGTCCGAATTCCGAGTTGAAGGATTGTTGTCTTTGGCTTTTCCCAGTCTGAGTTACGAGCTTTACACGAATGCAGTATATGAGACTGGGGATGAATGAGTACAGGACATTATGATTAAAGTAACAGCTCTTAGGTACAAATCTATAGTATCCAGGTGAGATTATTCACTGAAGCAAGCTTGATACTTGGACGTAAACTGTTTTTGCTAAGTGCTTATCCATGTGAGACCATCCATATAAGCAGAAGGTGACTCACAAGTACAGAAAGCTCCATGGGTGGTGTGTGTGTTTGTGTGTGTGCGTGCACAAGCACAACAATGAACACAGAGAGTTTAGTTGAAATCTACTGGGAAGCGTCACAGCAGCAGAGCTAATCGTATTATATCTGTAATTGGTTCTGCAATGTGTCTGGGGTGCAAGAGAAAGCAGTAGCACAGGACAATGCATGACCTGGATATTTACTGCTCCAATTTTAGATTTAGTAATTCAGCCACAAGACACAATCAAGATGCTCTATTACGTATGAACCAGGACCAAAAGCTGTTTCTGATTAAAAGCAACAATTTTGCAAAACTAACATGACCTAAACATCTAGTTACTGATTTATAATTTCACTTTACTGTACATTAAACCATTAACAAGTTTTATTGACCTGACAATTCAGATTTATGGAATTCTCAAAAGCAACCCCGCTAGGGTCTATTCCACTTTTTCTTCTTCTAATAATTATCGTAATTGCATCCCAACACCTTTTTGTTTTTTTAGGGTTGCACAATTACAGAAGGAACACCCTTGTTTCACACAGGTGTAAATCTCTTCTCAGCTGGTGTCAGATTAATTAAATTCATCAGAGCAGCTAAAGTTTCCAGCCCACATTATGCGCTCCAGTGAAGAGCAAAACAATAGGATTCAAGTTAAATAAATTACACACATAAATTACATACATCTGCTACCTTATAGTTTATACTGTCTGAATCTCTAAAATAGTACATTATTATTATTAGTAGTATTCTTACTATTATTACTATTATTACTTTCATTACTATTGTTATTAATAATAATAATAATAATAATAATAATACAATAACAATAATAAAAATAACTATATAATAATAGTCGTTTTGTTCTTTTTTATACAAAACATCTGGACAATATGTAGAACATGATTTTATATATATATATGGTCTGAAATGCTTGCTTGTGTTTGGAATCACCTACTGTCAATCATTTTATAGACATTTTATGAGCCACTGTCATGTAAAGGAACGTAATGGAGGTGAGGACAGATGCAAGTGCTGATAAGAGCTTTTATTAAAGAGAGGCAGGCAGACAAATCCAAATCATGGGACAATAGCATGGTCAAAAACAGGCAATGGGTCAGGCGATTGGCAAACAGGCACAAACTAGGCAAAGCAGGAATCGAGAACAAGGGCAAGAACAAGATCAAAACAATAACACATGATCCGAGAAACAAACGCTTGGTATACAGAAACTCACGTAATACTTCACAAAAGTGCAAAGAGACACGAGGGGTTTGAATGGCAAACGAAATCAAGGGTGAACACAAAACAGCTGAGACTAATGATGACACATACGGGGAAACAACCAATGACAATACAGGGGCAGAGACAGGAAATAAACCATAACAAATGCACGTGCCGAAAGTAAACATAGTCAGTGTCACAGAAAACCCAAAAGCGTGCACTCGCGCATCGAGCGTGGGTTTCCGTGCATACTGCATGCTATAGTGCTAGCTCGAGGGGAAATCCTGACAGCCACTATAGATCCTGGGGGCCGAGCCTCATGAACATGGGCAGGGATCATTCAAATGTCAAACCCACCTAACCGTTAGAGACCTAAACTTGAAAGAAAAAGACTAATCTTACTTAATGCACCTTTAAAATAAAAGATTCATCAAACAAATTATTTATTTTTAAACACAACACTACTATCCTGCTGGCAGTTTGTAAGGACACCTATATATCATTAAAAATACTGTATATCGTAGAAATTATTTGAAATATATATGATATTTTTATCATATCGCCCACCCCTAAATTCATTAGTACTGATTAAGAAGGTGCATGTGAAATACAGTGTATGTAAAAATGGTGGATTATATATGCTCTCATTCTTTGCTTCTCAAAATGCCTTTGGAGGAGAAACTAAATGTAGACTTAGCACACATTGTCCAGTCAAATTATGCAGATGACACAACCATAATTTTAGTGTTTTCTGTTTAAATAAAAGGGTTACAACTTTTATGTTTACCATGTTTGGTATTCAGAGAAAAAAACAACATGAGGCCACTAGAGCATTACATTAAATCTTGAACACTTGAAATCAGAAATGCAGCTGACTGTATGTGTATCTACTGTACAGGTATGTGATGTAGCTTACATCAGAGTACGTATACAAAAGTGACTTGATTCAAGAACAACAACAACAAAAAAGCACTTATTATACGCCTTACTTTAACACTTTACTTAAGTTGTGTTCAGCATGATGAAAACTGACATTTTACTGACCGCACTGTGAAATGATGGAAATGGTCAACCATCAATCAGTCAAACAGCTTTTTACAGAAGAGGAAATGCAGTTCGGTAAGGAAGAGTAGGGTATTAATACAGTTTGTATGACAGTGCAGTTGAATTGTTGAATCTGATTTGTCAGACGTGCATTATTAGAAAATCAAAACACCTGTTCTTTCCAGTCATCAACTGTCCAGTTTCAGTGAGTCTGTGCCCATGATAGCCTCAGATTCTTGGCTGACAGGATTGGAACCTAATGTGGTCTTCTGCTGTTGTAGCCCATCCACCTCAAGATTGAATCTTTTGTGCATGCTGGGATGCTTTTCTGCTCACCACGACTGTAAAGAGTGCTTATTTGAGTTACCATAGACTTCCTGTCAGCTCAGACCAGTCTGGTCATTCTCCTCTGATCTCTCTCATCAACATTCTCTGTAAACTCTAGAGACCCTTCATTGTGGAAATCCCAGGAGATCAGCAGTTTCTGAAACACTCAATCCAACCTATCTGGGACCAACATCTATGCCATGTTTAAAGTCAGAGAGATCATACTTTTCCCTATTCTGATATTTGATGTGAACATTAACTGAAGCTCTTCACTAGTATCTGCATGATTGTATGCCTTGTGCTGCTGCCACATGATTGGCTGATTGGATAACTGCATAAATGAGCAGGTGTATAGGTGTTCCTATTGAAGTGAAGGGTGAGGGTATATCATAATGCAAGGGTGTGGTAAAGCACCAGCTGTGAGTGGGAGGACAAGTGGAGACTAGAGAAAAAAAGCTGGCATGTTGCCAAGCAATTAAAGAAATCTGACAATGTTACGCAGCATGATGCTGTATGCTGTGTGTGTTTATCTGTGATTTCAGTTTTTATTGAAGTATTTTTATGTTGGCATAAACTGGATGGAAATGCATGGAGCTAAAGAAAGAAAGGAAGAAAGAAAGAATTCAGAATCTCTCTCTCTTAAGCATGCCTCCTGAGTCCTCATTCCCACCCACAAGATAAGATATTATATACACACTCATATACAGACTATGGGTGAGATGCCATTGGGGTTTACAGAATAAGCAACCTCTTGCATTACCAGATCTGTGCAACAAAAGTAGCCCATTAGACAAGCTGTTAAAACATGTTCTCTTTTTATTATTACTATTTAAAATAAATATAGAATAAATATGTTTATTAATTACAAAAAAGAAGGGGATAAAAACATTGTAATGGAGGGTCATATGTTAATTTCATCTTCACTCATATTATATAAGAGCTTCTTTTAACTTTTTTTAAAAGAAACTTTTTTAATAAGCTGCTCAATAAGGTAAGATGTTTAATGAAGCAAACTCGATTGTTTGGTGAACATGTACTGTCTTCTTTTTTCTTTCTTCTTTTTTTAAACTTCTTTTAATAGGACGTGATGGCATGACATTTACCTGAAGGTCACCAATTTTCAAAGTGTTCTTTTAATTATTTGTATTTCCTTAATGATATCTTTGGTCCTTCAACAACATCCTGTGGCTTAAGCTTGTATAATGAATAAATAATAAACTTCTTTAACTAAGCCAAGACCCACAGAAACTATAGAACTCAAGAATGGCTTTCAGAATGGCTTTTTTTTGCACAAGCGTAGATTAAAAAGTAATCATTGGGCATCATGTGACCCAACCATCAACCTGCTGCACTATGTCCTTTACTAAAGATGGCAGCCAGGAAATGTTCACTCTTCACCAATCCCACTTCATACAAGTGATATACAGTACGATGTCTCATATAGCTGTTCTTCCTCCCTAAGGCAATCACAAAGCATTTGCAACATAAAGCAACCTTGAAACCGGCTTCCCATATTTTTTAGCCCGACTGTGTGTCAAGCCGTCAGGATTTAAATAAAAATCTTTCTTCAAGTGCATTTTGATGTCTCCATAGGTGCAGAGATCACACAATACTTTTCTCCCACAAGAATATACATTTATCTCCCACCCTCAGCCCACACATCTTATTTTTATCTTTTAAAGACTAGCAGGAATGAAAAACACCTTGTGTCACAGCCAATCATCACACAGGTTTATCCATATCTGATCATCTCTAAAATGTTTCCTTTCCTCAGTGTTGTGTTTTTCCAGAGTGCTGGATAAAATAAATATCTGCATTCTGGCCTACTTTCTTTGAGTTCACAGTTTTGACAAGTGAAACAATATGAGCTGGTATTCTTCTGTTCTTAATGAAATAAAAAGTTTTGAAATATAAAAACAAGTAACGGACTATAAATAGCATTCCTTCTTTGAACAGATTTATTATGGGTTAACATTATTATAATACATTCATAGAACACAATCCCCTCCAAAAGTATTAGAACAGCAAGGCCAATTATTTCTTTTTGCTACACACAAAAGATATTTGGTTTTAAGGTCAAACGATGAATATGAAATGATAGATTGGAATGTCAGCTTTCATTTCCTGATATTTATATCTAGATGTCTTAAACAACTTAGGACATGGCACCTACAGTGGCAGACCACACAATTTTTATGCGAGCAAAAGCATAGGAAATAAATAGTCCATCCATTTTCTAAACCGCTTATCCTACACAAGGGAGAGATGGCTTCAGAGGAAGTATGTACTAGTTTTCACACTCTTCGGTTAGTAGCTGTTGTATGATAGGGGAGAGTGGGCAGGTGGTTGGGAGTTGGGTGACCAAATTGGAGAGAAAAATATAAATATATGCATACATATATAACATACAAGCACACATTCCTCTGTGAGAATTTTGATCAGCAGGATAGCAAGATCCTCCTAGTGAGTAAACAGTTGACATAATGACTGCAGTCAGATGAAAAGTGTGAAACTTATAGCCGAAGACAAAATGCCTTGAACCACCTAAATAATAATGAATGGCTTTGGTAAACGTTTAGATAGAAATGAGAATGTTTATGTTATGATATGATTTAATACATGCTGTTGGCAGAGGTTACAGTTACTGCCACTGTTTCTTAGGAATGAGCAAGATCAGTAAGATAAATCATTCAAACTCTGTTTGCACTTAAAAACAATATATTTTGGCACATTTATTTCCCCAGCATCCAGCAGGAAATAATAAACAATATGCCTGCATGCATGTCGGCTTGCCAGGGTTGACTGTAGTAATTGATGGAACCTAAAATGTTTAAGCCTATGACAAATTTTTACAGAAAACCAATATTAAAAAAAACTAAAGAAAATGTCCAGTTTATTTCTTCTGTGAACACCTCCATGAGACCAGAGAGATGTATAATAATTAGAGATGCATTGACGCCATTCCCCCCCCCCACCCCGAGTGAGTATGAGAACATGTTTTTTCTGTGATGTTTGATACTGAAATGAGTAACCTACTTAGTATGAACCAATCTGGGATGTCATGGAACATTTTATTTAGCTCTCTTCCTGTGAATTGCTGCAAGCAATGAAATCCTGTGCAGAGTTTCATGTTTAACCATTAAACACATACCTCAGGTAGTTAGTGACCTGGGACGTTATCCAGTACCCTCCCCCTCATTAATTTTTTCACATTAGACCTCCACCTTCGTATTATTCCTCCATTAATCTATTTATCATAAACAATATAACAAAAAATATAAATAAAGTTGTCGAATAATATCTGTTTTATAATTCATTCATTGTAAAATGTTTATATGGTCGCTACTGACCCGAGGTATGTAATAGTATGTAATAGCAACAATATTGAACCTCTCATGGCTCAATAAGTGCAATTCACTTTTATTCCTCAAGGTGGGAATGTTTGGTAAACAATGATGATGTCAATCATAATTACCCCAGATGTAAAAGAAATGTTACAAAACATAACTTGGCTCAGCGATTTACTGCAGAGTAAGTTTCCAATCAAATATTAGCGTTGTTTGATGGTGGATCTGATGATGAATCTGTCAGAGATTTTGATGATTATGAACACGATAATAGCCTATTGAGAGTAACGTATCGAATGGTCCAGATCTTGAATATGAACTATATGCTGAATTTACCAGGGAAAACACAGAAGGTGCCACATTTGCCTATAATAATATTACTTGATAATATTGTTTTTATTGTTTTCATGATAAAATTACTTTAATTACGAAAATATTAGGTATTGTAAAGATTTTAATTTTGTTATGGTGACTGAAACAACTGAATAAAAATGCTACAATACTTTCACTATTTTAGTGTGTGAATTATAAGTTGGAAATTTTCAGGGTGTATATATATTTTCTGCATCAGTTTATTGACATAAAAAGTCAAAACATAACAAAATATGCTGTATTTTATTATTTTTTAATTGTTAATAAAATATTAGGACAGTTTTATACTATTTTAGGAATATACTCAGGGTCGCCAACTACCCGAATATGTAATAATGATTGGGCTTAAAATGTATGCATTTAAGGGTTAAGCTCAATCCTACAGTATTGCATTTAAACACTATTTTTAATAGAGCATGGTCATCAAAAATGAGCAAAACGTGCCATGAACTGCATCTTGACTCAAAGTGAGTAAGTGTAAACGTTGGCAAAAGGAAGTGTGTATGTCAGTGCTCAGTGCTCAAAGGACTGAAGTTTTGAAGTGTGTGGTGTGTGAATGTGTGTGTTGGTGCCCTATAATGCACTTGAATTACAATGCAAGTCCAGGGTGTATTCCTACCTCATGCCCAGTGTTCCTGGGATAGGCTCCGGATTCTGGTTTTGACCAGGTCAAAGCAATTACTGAAGATGAATGAATGAAAAAAATAGTAACATACCTAACAAAAGTAAAATGCTGCATTTGTGATGCCTTGTAAGTGGTAATTTGCCAGTTGTAATAACGTCATTTTGCATCTCGATGTTCGACATGCAAATTGGGAAAAAAAAAAACAAAACATGGATGCATCCATGAAAGCATGTCATTTGTTTACTCTGTCAGAGGACATAAAGCTCATAAAAAGCTACTTTAACTGCACTTTTACAGTTACAGACTACTGAGTGGCTACTGGTGCTGATGTACTACGGTGAATTTCAAACATGCATGCAGCATGGACTCAAATTGCAGCACAGCAATAAGAGCAGACAACAGCAAATAGCTTAGCAAGAAGCTAGCAGGCTAACATTAGTGATAACTCTAATGCTAATGTTTACCTTCTCAAAAGCGCAATTAATATGGTCCATGTTATAGATTTAACCAAGTACTGTGTCTGTGTATTAACTGTATCTAAAGTCAATACTGTTCTAAACTATTATATAGAGAAGAGAAGGGGGACTTACACTGTTTTCAATGTGTGCAACCATGTTGATTTGCCGTCACTTTGTAAATGGGGATGGAACTGGTAGTTGTGAAGACTGCCCTAAATTGACGAGTTGAAATTTCAGATTGAATGGCGTTTTTGGGGGATTTTACTGGTTGTAGGCAAGGGACTACTTGGTGCAACTTCATCTCAATACAGCGTATATACTCAGCAAAAAAGGAAACCCCTTTTTCATGAGACTGTATTTTAAAGATAATTTTGTTAAATCAAAATAAGCTTTACAGATCTTTATTGGAAAGGGTTTAAACAATGTTCTTCATGCTTGTTCAGTGAACCATAAACAATTATTACACATGCACCTGTGGAACAGTAATTAGACACTAACAGTTTACAGGCAGTAGGCAATTAAGGTCACAGTTACAATAACTTAGGACACTAAAGAGACCTTTCTACTGTCTTTCTACACATGTTAAGAAATAAAAGCAGTTGACTGAGAGAGGATGTTTCTTTATTTGTTGAGTATATATTTAAACAAACTTTGTAAGTGGAGCTACTTGGAGAATGTCTGTACAACTGCTTAACTACAGTCTAATGATAAATTTGATAATGTAACTCTGTGATTAAAGTTCGTCAGTTCTAGGATAATTCTCATGCCTTCTGAATGACTTAAGTCTGGAAGCATTGATGAATACCAGATCAGATGTGATGATAAAGTGTTTTTTAACAGGACTGTGTCAGCTTTAGAGCACAGAGGTCAGCTCACTGATCATAAAGAACCGTAAATAGGGTTTTACTACATTATGCACTGGACATTATTAAATTATATTCCATGACTGGTTCTGACGCAACCAAAATCTCTTCTTCTTCTTGTTAATTACATTGCGCTCTCTCTCTCTCTCTCTCTCTCTCTCTCTCTCTCTCTCTCTCACCTACTTAGAAAATGAGCATAAGAATGAAACTTCAACATATTTCATGAAACCGAAATAAGGAATAATAAGACTATGACATTATAATATGTACTTTAATGGTATTAGAGGCAGGAGGGAAAAGAAAAAAAAAATCTTTACATGAGTTTGCTGAGTCCCCGTCTACTTTTGGCAGCTGAATACAGCAGAATGACACATTCAACTTATTCCACAAATACATGGCTCAACTTACTCTGCAAGAAAGTGCAAAATCCTCTCATCATCCAGTCCTAAGCCTCCTCACTAAAAGTGACAACAATTAATTTGCAGGACTGATGTATGAAAAGCATTATAAGGATCTCAACAATGATCATGTTCACCATTTGTCCATTTATTAATGATAATGAGTCTTTACTGATCACCTATACATATGCACAGTGAAATTCTTTTCTTTGCATACACCAGCATGTTTGGAAGTTGGGGTCAGAGCACAGGGTCAGTCATGATACAGCGCCCCTGAAGCAGAGAGGGTTAAGAGCCTTGCTCAAGAATCCAACAGCAGCAGCTTGGCAGTGCTGGGGCTTGAACCCCGACCTTCCAATCAGTAACCCAGAGCCTTAACCGCCAAGCCACCACTACCCCCTTACTTATGTTTATATACTTATATTTTAATAGCGCACTGTAAGATCAATATATATTATCCATCCATCCATTTTCTGTACCATTTATACTACACAGGGTCATGGGGAGCCTAGAGTCTATCTTAGGAAACTTGGGGCACAAGGTGGTGGACACCCTGGACAGGGTGCCAACCCATCCCAGAGCACAATCGCACACACACATTCATACGTTATGGGCAATTCTGAAATGCCAATCAGCCTAGAACGGTGATATTTGGAGTTGGGGAGGAAACCAGAGTACGCAGAGGAAACCCCCGAAGCACAGGGAGAAGAATACAAACTCTGCACACACAGGGCAGGATTCAAACATCCAAACCCCGGAGGTGCAAGGCAAATGTGCTAACCACTAAGCCAACATATTATACTACGCCAAAAGTTCAGATATATATGTGTAAATCTACATGCAAACACCTAGTTTATTCTCTGTATATGAAACATACTAGTATATCAAAAGTACACTGTAATTATTCTTGATATTTAGTATATATCTCTTAGTGTGTAACTTAATATAATCTCAAGCAAACTTTTAGTATATCTGAATTAACTTTTTTTTCATAAGTGCAAGCAAAGGCTTCAGTCTCACTGCAATCCTAGGTCATGTTTCAGGTATTGTAATCCAGGACATACTTAAATACATGCAGTACAGGAGTTTGAGGTAGGGCAATGTGCCGAAACTCCAACTTCACTGAGAACCCATCCTACAGAGACCTCATTAGAAGAATACACTCCACCTCAGCATTCAGGTTTCCTGATCTCCAGCTGCTGGCCTTACCTCATTTTGTTATTTTTCATTTATTTGCAGAGCTGTATCAGTCACTCTTCTCTGCTAACAATAGTTTTGGTGCTGTCTACTTTTCTCTCTCCCTCTCTATCACCATCTCTTCTCTCTCTCTCTTTCACATTGCCTCCCTCTGTCTCTCAAAAATAATTACCTATACAACTTTTCCAAATCACACAAATCACATAAACACAATTTTCATAAATGACAAAATCAGATTAGTTCTCAAAAAAAGTTGTCACTTGAATGCACTGGTATGTTTTTAGTATGTTTTATATATATATATATATATATATATATATATATATATATATATATATATATATATATATATATATATATATGCTGCAATAGTACACATTGGCACCAGCATGATTTGTTCCTCAATTTCCAGACACACAGGAAATAACAAAGAAGAGATTTGGCAAAGTTTGAATTCACACAAAGTACATCCATAAATCACAGCAGCACACAATATTTCTTTTTTTGAACCCAGCTCACGTTACTTTTGTATTCTGTTTTCAGAGCTTGCTATCAAGGACACCAGACTGCATTTCTGTGGATAATGCAAAGGCAACAAAGCATTTGTTTGGGAAGTGGTGGTGAGTAGGATGGGTTTTATATGCATGCAGACTGCAAATTAGATGGCAAAAGTGTTTTGTTTTTTTTGTACATAGTTGAAAATAATGGTAATGTTGTATGAACATAGAGAAAAATGTTTTTCACAAATTAATTTAAAACAATATAGGTATCTCTTTCTCTTTCTTCTGGGTTTGAGAACACATCCTCTGATGTTCATAGCACATACACACACTCACCAACCATTTTAATTGGAATACCTGTTCAATCATGTAATTACCCAATCAATCTTTATGGCAGCAGCACAATGCATAAAATCATGCAGATACAGGTAAGACTTACAGTTAGTGTTGACTTCAAGCATCAGAATGTGGAAAATGTGATATCAGTGACTTTGACTGAGCTGTGGTTGTGGGTGTCAGATTGGCTTGTTTGACTACTTCAGAAACTGTTGACAACAGTCTCTAGAACGGTGTAGAAAACAAAAAACATCCAGGGCGCATTAGTTCTGTGGGTGGAATTCCTTGTTGATGAGAGGAGATCAGAGGAGAATGGCCAGACGGGTTCAAGCTGACAGAAAGCCTATGGTAACTCTAATAACCACTCTTTACAACCATGGTAAGGGGAAAAGCATGTCTGAATGCACAATGCATCAACTATTGAGGCATCTGGGCTACAACAGCAGAAAAGACCACACAGATCGTGTTCCATTCATGTCAACCAGGAACAGGAATTTGAGACTACATTGGACACAGTAAAAACATCACCAATAGTGAACTGTTGATAAAAACTAATCTCAATATCTACTGTGACATGCAGATGGCAGGAATTAGAATCGGCATGACAACATGAATCCATGGACCCAACCTGGTGTGTGACATCAGTTCAGACTGGTAGTGGTGTAATGGTGTGGGGAATGTTTTCTTGGCACACATTGGACCCCTTAATATCATAATATTTGCTGGTGAGATTTATCTATGTACTTTATACTTGCAAGCCAAACCAGTAACATGAAAAGCTTATCCGATACCTGAAAGAATGTTAAATCCTAAATATTTACAGAATATAGCAATTTTTCCACATAAACATGAATAGGCTTCCTCTTGTTGTATGTGAATTTTCACTATGAGGCATATCCACAACTAAAATACAATAAAAACAAGACAAATACAATAAACAACTATATATGGTAAATGGTGCACTTATATAGCGCTTTCATCCAAAGCACTTTACACTGGTTCTCATTCACCCATTCACACACACACTCATACACCAATGGTAGCAGAGCTGCCATGCAAGGCGTTAACTTGCCGTCGGGAGCAACTTGGGGTTCAGTGTGTTGCCCAAGGACACTTTGGCATGTGGAGTCATGTGGGCTGGGAATCGAACTGCCAACCCTACAATTAGTGGACAACCCACTCTACCAGAGCCACAGCCGCCCCCTGTACTTATATATATATATATATATATATATATATATATATATATATATATATATATATATATATATATATATATTAGTACAGGGGGCGGCTGGCGGCTGTACAGGGGGCGGATATATATATATCTCTGCATTTTGCTAACAAATATGATTTCTGTTGTGCTTTGTGCAGGCAGAACTGAGTATACCAGGTTGAAATATACCTTGTGTGCTGTAGAGATGATGAGCATATGCTGCAAAGTAAGGAATGAATATTGTATTTTGAAGTGGCTTTAGATAGAAATCATGCCCATGCTGTGTGTGGTATGAAAATATGCTTTGTGCATATTGGAAACATATACCACATTGAGTGTATGGGCTTAAATCTCGCTTATGCTAAGTGGAAGTATTGACTTGCTGCAAGACAGTACGCTGCAATTGTATTGACGGGCTGAATTAAACCAGCTGGCGGGCCGTAGTTTGCCCATGCGTGCTCTAAGCTCTACACTGCATGATTAGAGTTTAGCACTGACCCAGTGGACCTTGCCTCTAGGTGTAAATACTCCATCTTGCCCAATCACCACCAGTGCCTAGCACTCCATCATGCCTGCAGGGGTAGATTAACACTGCAGTGTCCGATCAGCCTCCTGCCTTGTGCTTTCAATCACACTGGCATGGAAACAAACAATCCTGGCTGGCTGCTGTCCCGAAACAAGCGTGTTCAGATTCACCACCACACATCAAATCCATCCCTGACCTTTTCTACCCCGCTCTCAAATCTCTTCCAACACTGGCTATCTTGTGAGGTAAGGATGACTCAACTGACTCAAGGCAGTTATGCTTTCAGTCATTTATGTTGCTGCTTCAAGTTTATATATGTTTAATAAGAATGTCCTTGAGCGGCCATTTTGGTGGAAGGCTATTTACTTCATTTCGGCAGTTGATTTATGTGACTATTGAGGAAAAAATCGATTTATTTTTTTAAAAATAGAATTTTTTGGAATTTAAAAATTACTCAGAATCATGGCCTTGATAAATGTATTAAAATATTAATGTTATTTTGAAATGTGAAATGAAAAACGTCACCTATGTGAATAATTTACACAACTCTGTCTTCTCTTGCTCCTTTTTCCTTTCCTTTTCTTTCAAGGATGCAGAAATAGTCCTTCATAGATCAGTGGCCCACTATTACTGTCACCAGGTCTATCAGAACCTAACATCTATGGATCTCTCTCCCTCTCTCTCGATCTCTCTTCCTCTCTCTCTTTCCACTTTAGTCAGAATTCCCCACTGCTTGCCTTTCAGCTGTCATGTACACCCAGTCACCGTGCATACATCAACACACAATCAATCACAGCCCCTTCTACCTCTCTGTCCTCTTCTCTGGTCTCTCAGCAGCTCAGGACTGACAGGGCAAGGTTGTCTGAAAGGCATTCTCTATTAAAAAGTGAACAATAATGACAGTGTGAAATGTTCATGAATGTTATTAGGAACACCTGTACAACTGGTTCATTCATGCAGTTATCTAATCAGCCAATCATGTGGCAGCAGCACAGTGCATAAAATCATACAGATTCAGTTCAAGAGCTTCACACATCAGAATTAAAAAAACAAACAAACATGTGATCTCTGTGACTTTAACAATGCCATGGTTGTTGGTGCAAGATGGGCTGGTTTGAGTATTTCATAAACTGTTGATCTCCTGAGATTTTCACACACAACAGTTTCTAGAGTTTACACAGAATGGTACAAAAAACAAAAAAAACATTGAGTGAGCGACAGTTCTGTGGGTGGAAACTCCTTGTTGATAAGACAGGTCAGAGAAAATGCACATACTTAGAGAAATATTCTTGAAGGAAACATTATGCAAATATACAGTATAGGATATAGAAAAGCATTTATGTCAGAAGAGCTCCTAATACAGTCTCATACTTTATTACATCAATTGCTGGCACGCTAAAGTAGTTCTTTCCTAGGCATCCAAAAAAAAAACAAAAAAAAAACCATAAAGTAAATACTACAGCTTTTGAATGGTTTAAAAATCAAGTTATATGTATATTTTAAGTATTATAGATATATTTTGAAGCTTATAGTTTTGTCTGTCCAAAAAGCGTCAAAAGTACCAGGTCATGTGCATCAACTCTGCCTCATAACACTTAATGGCACTTAATAACAGGTTAAAGCATTGTGGTTAAGGATGTTCTTTCCTCCTGTGAGTGGGTCATTATGTTGGTAGAGTTGTAAGCGCACTCTGTGGGAGAGCCATTAGTGTAGATGCACACAGGATCTGACTCTGACCAGCAAAAGCAGGCTTTAGGTCGTAAGCATTTGGCAACAACCAAGCACTTAGCTATCTAATTCTGTTAATTGCTGTCTCAGTAGATGAGATAAAACCACTCTCCCAAGCTGAGGGGTTGACTACATGTTTATAGGAAGTGTTCATGAGGAACCTGAATCAAGCAATGTTAAAAGAAAGGAAAACAAATCATCAAAAGAGCTTTTTTTGTACTTAGCTCAGTTTAAAAGCAAGGTGTACTCAATGTTTACATAATTGCATGGATAATTCTTAACTTAAAAAAAGAAAAGCTTACTTAACTTAAAATTTCAAGGCAACTTGCAGCACAGCTTTCTTTGAGTTTACTCAATTTAACTTCACTTAACTCAATTTTTAACCTTAAGTTGAGTAAACTCAAAAAAGATGTGCAGCAAGTTGTCTTGAAATTTAAATTTTTTAACTTTAACTTTAAAGTTAAGTAAACCTTTCTTTTGTACAGTATTCTCAGGATAAGTGAGATATATCAAGTGCAGAAATAAGAAAGCAATGATCATATTCAACCACATTTATCTAATCTAACACCATCCAGGGCAGAAAACAAGGCAAATTATTTAAAGATTGGATGAACTGTATTACAGGATAATGATAAAATCAGCTCCAACAGAACCATCCATCCATCCATCCATCCATCTTCTATACCGCTTTATCCTTCTCAGGGTCACGGGGAACCTGGAGCCTATCCCAGGGAGCATCGGGCACAAGGCGGGGTACACCCTGGACAGGGTGCCAATCCATCGCAGGGCACACAATGACACACACATTCACACACCCATTCATACACTACGGACACTTTGGACGTGCCAATCAGCCTACCATGCATGTTTTTGGACTGGGGGAGGAAACCGGAGTACCCAGAGGAAACTCCCACAGCACGGGGAGAACATGCAAACTTCGCACACACAGGGCCACGGTGGGAATATCCAACAGAACCAATAATTTATAATTATTATTATTTATATAATTTATCTGGAGGAAGTTTTTATAATTTATCTGGAGGAGGTTTTTAAAACATTAAATATGGTGTATTTTGCCACCAAGTTTTGCTTAAACATAATTTCATAGCATCCATTTATCCATCTATTACTACAACACTCAAACACATCGTTCTATTAATTATCAAGGGTTATTTTTGCTCTAGAAATTCATAATGATTTATCAGCAAACAGCAAAGTATGTCATTAAGGTACTACCTAATGCACTTTGTGTTAATCAACCAATTTCTTTAGATACCATTAGGATTTATTTCAAGGATAAAGCGATATAACATTCATTTATGATTTTTCTATTAAGTCTACTGCAATCCAATAATGAGGACTCAATGTTCAGAGTATATGCATATATTAATAAGAAGCTAAATCATACTGCAGAGTATGTAGCTAGAATTTGATAAATCATTGTTGATGTTGAATGCTTTATTCTGAATGGAAGGTGTTGACAAATGAATCAATATTTCACAAGAAAAAGTGTGGTTATATTGAATATCGGCACGGCTGTGATTCAGCGTAGGCACGAAGACGAGTCTTGTAGCTAATCATAACCGTGCTGATATTCAGCATAACCACACTTTTGCTCATGCAATATTGCTTTTATACAACAGTTCAATAAATAATAAATGAATTACAATATGGCCAAATGTTTTGTTTATTTTTGCACCACTAGCAGAAATAAATAACTGGCTAGCTAGCTCACATTGATTTTTACATTTAAATTAAAGGTGCTTCCGGTGAAATTGGCTTCCCTTCTTTGTTTTCATCTTCATTTGACCAGCTTTCATATTTTCAGTTAAAATTTATATTCATGAAAATGTATCTTTTGCCACGTCTGTTGATTAATTGTTTCCAATGAGGAAGTGGAATTTTACGTGCCAAACACAGATGAGTGGATTGATACACACAGTGAAATGTCCCAGTGCAGTTATAGTAAATATAAGCACTCTTGGAATGCTCCTCATTTGTACCCGTACCCATTTAATACAAGGATTTCTCCATTCAGTGGAATAAATTTAGCATTAAACATGTATTTGCACCTATATGTGCCATTAATGAGCAATCACTTCCCAAAGCCAGGTCCTAAGACAGTTTGCAAAACATATCCAGAAGGCAGGGTATGAGGTTTATAAATGTGGAATTGAGGCTGATGATCATGTTTTACACATAAGTATAACATTTTCATGGTGTCATTTATTATCACTCTTTCTCCCTGAGGGATAAACACTATTTTGGGCAGTTTTAAGTAATATGGCGTTTGGTGGAACACGAATCCATAAACTCTGCTAACCCAGGTTTTTAATCCCCTTGCATTGCTACAACCAGATAGGTAAGAGGAAGTTCTTCATACTTCATCAAATTCACATCTTAAATATGCTTTTAAGATGTAATATTTAGTACAAAATGAGGTTATAATACCCTTACAGTTATTCTGTGGTCTGTAAAAACTGGGTGATTCCACAATTGAGGTGTGATGTGCATCTGATATAAGAGGCAAAAGACATTTTAAACATACAGTAAGTCAAGTGTCATTCACAACAATCTATGTGCATATTTCAGATAAATAATATTAGTAGAACATCTATAAAAGATAACAATTATTTTACAATTATTATACAATTATTGCTAATAAAAATCATATTCCTTTTGCATTAATGCATGAATCGATTTGCCGCAAACATCATTTCTTAAGAGTCATCGATTATAGGTTACGAAAAATTTTGTGAGAAAAAATGTAGACATTTTTGTGTCTCAGAACATTCACTCAACCCTGTTACCTGAACACATTCACCCTAATGAAATACTTGAACTATTCCACAAGTCATATATTAAAAATTTCCTGAAGACCATAAGAAGAAGAATACTAAGATATCTCATTCATTCTTCTTCATTTCCAATGATTTTGTGATATTGACTAACAAGGTTGCTTTGAAATTATAACCCTGTTAACTTGTTATCCAACAAACCTGTGAGACTGCAAGTAAATGTCACAAATAGCACAACCATTCAGTCTCTGGTATTTCAGTCTCAGCAAGGTGGATTGTTTTTTAGCGGGTTTCATTATCATGGGAAGTTACACTACGCTAACCTGTGGAGCAGGTTTTATTCTGGGTAAGAAAACTCAAACCCAACTATGATCAGCTGCGAGAAAGTGTTTATAGTGTTTGTGTCTGCTTTTCCCCATGACCATCTATACAAAGAGCCTATAAACTTACACAATCAGCAATTGTGAGCTTTGGCAACCACAACGGTGTGATTTTTGCGATTGATGTAGATTTAAATTCCTCATATTTCCACATAATATTTTCTTGCTCTTCAACCGGAAGTATGCACACCTGCTTTTTTCAATGTTGAATAATATTGGCTGTAAGCTGCAAATGCCTGGCTTTTATGTGCATGAGCACATAAAAAGGTTTGACTGAGGTTTCTCAGTCAAACCTGGTTTGACTGAGAAAGTTGATAACCAGCATCATGAAACCTGTTAACCTTAATTAACACATGTTGAATTTGTTTGGTTTTGTCAACTCAAAACTTACTCTACAACTCTGAGTTTGTTCAACTCGCTTTGTGAAACAGGCCTCCTGTGCGTCTATTTGTTATGACGTGTTTTGTTTCAATTGGAGTTCTGTCTCTGCCCCGTCTTGTCATTAATCTGAACCCACTGTGTTCACCTGTATGCAGTTTTCCCTTGATTGGTGTGTCTATTTAAACCCTGCTGCTGCTGTCTTTTGTTGTGAAGTCTTATTTGTTTTGTTAAATCCTAATCGTCCCATGTTCATTATTTCCAGCTGTACTTGTCATGTCTAGACCCATGCCTGTGTTCAAATTGTTGATAATACATATATTATGCCCATTTGATGCTGCCTGCCTGTGATTTGAACCCTGACACGGACTCTGACAATGATTTTTGGATACGTCTGAATAAAGCAAACGTTGATTTTATGCACAGTTTGCCTTCTGCCTCTAACTACTGCTTGTTGCATTAAATTATTAATTAAAATGGCAACAATAAAATTATTTTCAGTGAATTATTAGAATATTTTTAATATCATGTAACGGGTGCTAGTTAACCACATGTTATGTGTTTGCTCATTATATGCAATAAAATCTCAACCCTGTAATTTTCAACACTGTTACTAATATAAATGCGTGTTTTCTTAGAATCAGTGGTGAAACTGATTGGAATCAACCAAACCAAATTTATACCAGTAAAATAGACTTCAATATCCTTAATGGACTAATCTGTCTTTTAGCTCTTGTCACTCTTGTGCTATAATCTTACCTTTAACAATCTTTAAATGGTGGAAACCTGGTCATCCACCCTGTCAGAAGACTGTGTGATCACAGTGTGATTTCTCTTCATGTAAGAGACATTGGTGCTCCTTTAAACAGTCTTGAACCAGAGGTGCTCTAATGGAATGAAAGTTTGTCAGATGGAATTAATGGCAACTTCTACAAGACTACAATATATCCTTAGCTAATGGTTATCATGTCTGCATCTTTCTGTATGTGGTTATTAGATGAAATATCCAGGAGACTCAGACCCGATGCTACCGTCTGCCACTGAGGTCATTATCATGACTGCATGTTTTTATGAAAAGCAATGTCGCCACATAGCTTAGAGAAGATTGCAGGCTTTTGGAAGAGATGCCTTCCACTTGCCTGATTACCTGATTGGATGGTTATATCAGGCAAGAGAGATATGTGTGTGTGTGTGTGTGTGTGTGTGTGTGTGTGTGTGTGAGAGAGAGAGAGAGAGAGAGAGAGTATGATGGGACTGGACTGCTAGTCCAGTAAATGGGCAGGTACTTTTGGGCACTTATACTTTTGGCAACTTGAACTTAGAAATCAGATGGTGCTGGAACATGTATTAGCTCTGCACTTGGCTCAAAACTAGCACATGAATACAAAGCAGCTGCTAAAATGGCTATCTGGAGCTGCATCTGACAAGAAAAATACAGATGTCTCTGTAAGTCATTGTGAATACATTGTGGACAAGACAAGAAATACAAGACAAGAAATAATCAATACAAGACAACAAATAAACAAAAGAGTTTGAAACTCTTCCCCTCTATAGAGTTAGACTATTTCCAAAATTCTTGAGGCAGTGTATCGATAGAGTAAAATAAATGAAATGACAGTGAATGTGCGAGCCACATTGGCTTAGTGGTTAGCATGTTTGCCTCACACCTCCACCCTGTGTGCGGGGAGCTTGCATGTTCTCCCTGTGCTTTGGGGGTTTCCTCCAGGTACTCTGGTTTCCTGCAATGCATGAAGTGTTTGAATGGGTGTGTGAGTGTGCCCTGTGATGGGTTGGCATTGCTGTCCAGGGTGTCCCCTGCCTTGTGCCCCAAATTCCCTGGGATAGGATCCCTGTGACCCTGTGTAGGATAGGCGGTACAGAAAATGGATGGACAGTGGGTATTCTTGTTCCTTTAGTATAATTTGCAATGACCGGAATTATGGTGACACCAAGGCCATGAAATAATGGAAGACTAATACATCAGGTAATAATAAAAGAAAAATTCCCTGTAATAGTAGGTTTATAGCAGGGGACTTTAATTGGTCATCAAACGTGGTCCAGATGTGGATCCAAAACTGTTTTTTTTTTTTTTAACAGACCAGAAATGATAAAAGTATGAAAACAAAATCTGACCATCATTCAGTAACTTTTTCAAATCATAAACATGGATTCTGTAGCAGATCCTCTTGCAGCACATCTAATAATTATTAAATTATCTTATTTAATTGTCTGAATAGCAAATGGACAACATGGCTTAAGAATGGTCAGAGAAGTATAGGTTTATTTTCCCATCTGTTGATTCTAGTGTATGGTTTGACACACCAGTGCGAAAGAACCAACATTCAGTCATGTTCATTGCTTATTCAGAACTTTTGTAAGCCAGGAATCTTTAACTGAATCTGTAATCTTTAACTAAATATTTTACAAATTTTAGATAAACACCACATCTCGATAACCTGAAAACTGAAAATTAAAAGCAGCCATTTGGTCTGCTTAGTATAGATCTTGTGTAATTGATTTTGGTCAGATGTAGAGAGTAAGGAAATATGGGATTTCCCTAAGAAAACCTGCAGCTCTGCAAAAAGCCTAATGCAAACAAGAGCTGCCAGGTGTGGGCTCAAATTGGCAATAATGGGCCGATGTTGCCCGACATCTCTGTCTACAACATTACATGGGAGCCTCCATGGGTCTAATCTTGTTGACAGCAATAAAACAGGTGGTTTGATGGAACACAGTTCTCACTAACAGGCTTTACCGCAACAGCCGTCATCTTTGGCTGATAAGCCTAACCAGACATCCATTTACAGAGTATGAAGCAGCTTTTTTCCCCCCTGTGAGATCCTTATATCATGTACTCTCAGCAAGGTTAGTCTTAGACAGAGTCTCGAGAAAATGAGACAGTGGATGACAGTGGATCATACCACATGAGTGGAATCAAAATGAAAATGGTTAATACAGGGTTTGTGAAATTCTGCTTCATACATTCCAAAACCTGACATTCTAAAAATTAGGGATGTAACTAAATACAGTTTTGCTCATGAATTTACATACCCCTTACAGAATCTGCAAAATGTTAATAATAAGATAAGAGGGATCATAAAAATTGCATTTCTTTTTTTTTTATTTAGTCCTGCCCTAAATAAACTATTTCACATAACAGATCTTCACATATAGTCCAAAAGACAAAATAATACTGGATTTACACAAATGAAACAGTTCAAAATTTACATACCCTTCATTCTTAATACCGTGTGTTGTTACCAGGATGATCAATGATTGTTTTCATGTTTTGTGATTTTGGTTGTGTTCACTGTTCTTCAGAAAAATCCTCCAGGTCCTGCACAATCTTTGCTTTTCCAGCATCTTCTGTATATTTGACCCCTTTCCAACAGTGGCTATATGATTTTGAGGACACACTGAGGAGAGATTCATACACAAATTGAGGGATTCATACACAACTATTACAAAAGGTGCAAACATTCACTGACGCTCAAAAAGGCAACACCATACATTAAGAGCCAGGGGAATGTAAACTTTTGAACAGGATGATTGGTATAATTTGTTATTATTTTGTTTATAGATCTTATTTTTGTCATTTAGTACCGCCCTTCAGAAGCTACATAAGATATTTGCATGTTTCCAGAAGACGAAACAATAATAATTTATACCAATCATCCTGTTTACATCCCCCTGGCTCTTAACATATCGTGTTGCTTTCTTGAGCATCAGTGAATGTTTGCACCTTTTGTAATAGTTTTGTATGAGTCCCTGTATTGTCCTCAGTGTGAAAAGATGGATCTCGAAATCATACTGTATACAGTAGCCACTGTTGTAAAGGGGTCAAATATGCAGAATATGCTGGAAAAGCAAAGAATGTGCAGGACCTGTTGGATTTTTATGAAGAACAGTGGGCAGTTTACTGCTTGGGACAAACAAGGGACTCATGAACAACTATCACAAACATACAGTAAAAACAGTTTTTGATAATCCAGGTAACAACACACAGTATTAAGAACCAAGGGTATGTAAACTTTTGAACTGGTTCATTTGTGTAAATTCAGTTATTATTGTGTATTGTGAATTGTATATAAACATATGTTGTGTGAAATTGCTTATTCAGGGCAGTACTAAATAAAAAACAAAATGCAATTTTATCCCTCTTATTTTATTTTATTTTTTAAAAAAAATTAACATTTTGCAGATTCTGTAAGTGGTATGTACATTTATGAGCACAACTGTACATTACTTGGGATGAAGAGATAAGGTGTTCTAAACAGATATAGATAAAAATACAGATAAATAGGAGGTGCACTATTTTTTTTAAAACATCACTAGTTTGCTTCAGTAGTCTGACGGAAACCCAGTTTTACTATGCTCCAAAGTGAAAACACATTTGTGCTATATTTCTATAATAACTGGCTTGATATTCATAAAAGCATGCATACAAGTGTGCGTATGTTTGTTTGTTTGTTTTAAATAGAGCCGTCGCTACATATAGCCCACACAGACTGTGGGCTGTGCACAGGGCAGCATATGCTTTCTTCATGGATTCATTAAGCATGCTTTTCTTCATTCTGAAATTAAAATTCTCCATGATTATTAAAAGGAAATCTTCCCAGAAAATCATACAGGCATTATAATGAAATGTTGATTAAGAGAGCCCATTTTAACTAACTTTTCAGTTTGTAATGTAACAAACCAAAAACTTAAATTAAATCTGCTAAAATATTATTAGGTGGTTCATCTACAATTAATAGTTGCCTTCTTTGGGAACCAAATTGTTGTTTTGAATGATACAGTAACTCCCAGCTTAGACAGTTATATTAGATAGAAAGCTTGCCAGAATGTTTGACAGGATGTCTGCTTTAGACTAATTACTGTATAAAATCAAGTGATGGAACAGAGGAGGAGGAAATGTGGAACTTAAGGAGTTGGATATATTCTGCAAAGTGTAATTTATTGATATTATTTTGTGATGCCAAATGTGATGCTTTTGCAGTGTTTTCCATTATTTCCAGGGTAGGGTTCATAATTCATTAAGGGAAAAACACAACCACAGAAAACATCTGGGTTAAGAATGTAACCCTGTTCCCTGAGAAGGGAAAGAGACACTGAGGTAACTGAACGCTGAGGGCGCTTCCCACAGTGTTCAGCTACGCAACATGGAGTTCCCTTTGAAAGGGAACGTCTGGGTTACCCCTGTTCCCTGAGAAGGGAACGAGACATTGTGTAGCTGAACGCTGTGGGAAGCGCCCTCAGCATTCAGCTAACGCAACGTGGAGTTCCCCTTACATTTTACAACACATCTACTTCTGGTTCAAAATCCAAATAAAGATACAGATATTCAGAACACTAGACAGATACATATAGTTGTTTTGTGTTAGACCGCTAACAAAAATACACTGGGATGCAAAGTTAGACCTGGACTCTAGAGCCAGAAATTCTGAGAGACTCTGTTTTACTTAACTGTAACTTTGTGATAAAGTACTCTTGACTCTACGTTGACTCACAGTGGATTTGGACTTGTGACTCATGACTGAAACCGGTTACAAACAAGTCTCAGTCTTAAGTAATGTATTGTGGAGCAACAGCTGAGTGAAACTTTATATGAACTTTATATGAATAAAAAGCTGTAGACGCTGGATTTCTGGATCAAACATGCTCTGATTAGTTTCATTCTACCAAAACCTTTATATATAGATTAAAGTTGTATATAGATGGATCTGTTTAAGATGTAAACGACCAGTTTGTGGATGAGCATTGTGAGAAAGTGTATTTTACAGTTCCTTTTCTACAAAATGTTGTGAGCAGGCATATATGATCAATAGCTGACAGAGAACCATATCTTTCACTCTCCCTCCTCCAGCCATAACTTTATATATCTTTTGTGCAGAGCTCTTGTAAACATGACATTCAGCCTGACCTCCACAAACCTCCTGTTCAAAAAAACCCCCAAAAAACTACCAAACAAAAAACATCTCCACCCTGTACAACCATTTCACCCTGTACTATCTCTCATCCAGACTGAGACAAAATGGGAGGATGGCTTGGCAAGTGTCTCCCAGCAGCATTCTTTAGCATTCACTGTAAGTTTTGTTTCACACAAAGCCCAGATCTCATTATGCCAAACCTTGTCTCTTTTCTTTCCTTGTGCCTCTTTATTCCATGCATGAAAGCATCATCACTTTTTGATCCATAAATTCATTATGTCATCTGGCCTTATTATCATTCATCTGATTTGTTCCAGCAAGTAGTAGCTGCTATCAAAAGCAGATGGTATTCTAATCAAACATCAAATATGCTTATAGAATAGCATCGAGAGAAAGGTGCTTAAAGGGTAGGTACAAAATAGAATAAGTAAAGGATAAAACATAACAGGGATTGCAAACTGATGTGAATCTGAATTACTTATAACATCCAGAAAGAAATTCATCTAGAAATGTTTTCTTCCTCTTATACCAAATCAATTTGCCAACAATTACAGTTTTTTACATTTATTTAGTCAAGAACAACATTTTATCTGTTTATAGTTACATTTCATTTGCCGTTGCAAAACAGGTTAGTTGCCATTATCGCTTTCGTCATAGCAGCTATAAACAGTCATTAAACTTAAAAAGACAAAAATCACATCACTCCATCTAGAAGAAAACTGAACGTTACAGCTTTAAAAAGCTCTTACACTGGAGACTCCTTCCAAAAATGCTAAATAAACATCACCTAACAGAAACCTTCACCTTATCAACACTTTACAAAATTGTTTGCATAGTTTGTCTGGTATACAATTCCCTGTCTATGTGTTACTATAGAAACAAGAACATATCAGAATGTTGGCATTAACATAAACCTGGAACTATTGTCTGAGATGTAGTGCTAGAAATGGTAATCAGATACAAGTTTTTTTTTTTTCTTCCAATTAAACAAAGTTTAGGCATTTAAAAAAGTGTACTATGGAATTTTTGACTTTTCCATTCATAGAACCCATTGTTACTTTAAACTGTCACTGAAATTATTTATAGGTTTAATCATGAGATGATAATGGTGGATTATTGTTTCCAGCACTGTGCTTATACTTCACAGACCCCTGGGCATCCCTGGACTCTGTTTTGAGAAGCAAGGCTTTTTTTAAATAAAGCAGAAACAACAAACTGTGTATTTCTCTTGGTTTCCTAAAAGCGACAATGAGAAGCCAAAGGCGTGGGGTTAATGTAATCAGTGATTACAGCACAGCCGCATCCCACACATCTTTGAAAAACTCCAAAAACATCAAAGCAGCTTCACTTTCCTCTGGCCTTTGGTGTCCTCTTTATGACAGCCACCAGCCTGTGAGGCAGCAGTGCCACTGTGCATTACCATAAAAGCACACTGTGAAATAAACATAACATTCTGCATGAGTCAACCTCTAAGTGATACGTATATGGAAAAATATGAGCAGTGTGGAATATATATGTCCTAAAATTCTTGGGGTTAAAAATGTTATGATAAAAGCTAGTAATAATTTCAAGTCTATAATCTTGTTTTTTTTTTCTCCCTTATCCAGTGGTTTGCTGTGGCTGTGGTATGTCATAATGTTGCATCAGGACCAGAAAAGGTGACTGATATTTGCAAGAGTTGCTCACATCATGATTGCTTGCTCAGGCATGCTCCATTATCACACCAAAACTGCAAAACAACCAAAGATGTGACATGCAAGCAAAAACAAGGCCTTGGGTATTAATGGTCATTTTGTGATAGCATCTCATCAGAGTTTGCTGACAGAGGAGACACACGGTCTCTGTCAGGGGCATGTAATGGGACAAGGAAAGTGAGGGCAATCAGTGTTGTGCTCTTGGGTAGGTGATGATGGCTGGAGGCTTTGACAGCTTCCAATATTGGCACTTCAGATAAAGAGAACAAAAGTTCACCGGGATTTTTAGGTCATCTGAAATTCGATGGTGTCCACTGAGGCTTAGAAGTGTTCATTCTACAAAATGGTAGCAGAATAAAGAAAAAGTTGCAAAGGGTTTTAGGCTTACATCCAGTTATCTGTTAAAAACAAAATATTTTGATACAAATTTTTCTAAAATAAATGAACTAATGAACCAAGTATCATCAAGCCAAATAACAAAAACAAGCATCACAAAGCACAACATAAGGAGAGGAGGATTAAGAGCTCATTACTCTTTGAAAACAAGCCAAAAGCCATCAGCTAAAGACACATCAAAGACAAACAATCTCTTAACTAATGAGGTCAGGTGCACAGTCGTAGAATTGTTAAAGGCAAGCCATAATTACGACAAATGACACAGTTCTTTTAAAAATCATCTTAACGTGTGTAATATAGAAGCTTGTTTAAAGGTTAATTAAGTAATGGCTTTGTTTAATATGCACCATAACGCAAATGGAAGTCACACAAACATTTTTAAAAAAAAATTATTTATTTATTTGAAATTATGCCATTATGCCATCTATGCATGGACTGTCAGGCAATTGCAGCTTGTAATGTCATGCAATCTCTTTAGTTGGAGAAATTGAGTTAATTTAAATTAATGTAGAAGCAGATTTCAATTCCATCAGCATATTGTTAAGTATTCAGTAGGGGAGGATATTATTCCTTCCACAGGTTGTTATTAATGTATAACAGGCTTCCCGGAAGACTTTGATACAAGAGACCTGTGTCAATTACAAATTCCAATTACACAGTGTCAGGATCACTAGTGGCTGTTTGAGCATTATTCTTTATAAATTAGGCTGCTGTAATTGTAGAAATATTATTACAGTATTATTGATTGAAAATAAAATTATAAGAGTTTAGACAAACAGACAGACAGAGAGATAGATAGATAGATAGATAGATAGATAGATAGACTGATTGATTCTGGATATCAATGACATTAAGCTGTTAAATAAACAAATTAATAAACTGTTGAATAAATAATAAACAACTGCTGCATTGAGGAGAAAAAAAGAAGAAAAAAAACCATGGTACCTTCTGTTTTCACTTAGAAGCAACAGGGAAGGTGAGGAGAGTTTATTTAGCATTTTTTGGAAGTAGTGTCCAGTATCAGAGTATCCAGGAAAAGCAGCCAGTTTTTAACACTTTAAGTGAAGGTTACATTACATAGTGCTGCAGCTTTGCTGGGGTGTACTGGGGAGGTGGCATTGAAACTGAGCAGGCTGGTGAGGAAGGCCAGCTATGTGGTGGGGAAGGACCTGGACAGTGTGGAGGAAGTCACTGAGAAGAGAATGATAGGGAAGCTGAAAGCCATCATGGACAATCCTTCTCATCCTCTGTATTAGGGCTGCACGATTATTGCCAAAATGACAATCACGATTATTTTGATCAATATTGAGTTCATGATTATTTATCACATTTATTCATTGATTTTAAGGACAACATATTTGTATTGCAGTTTCTCATTTAAATAAACAGCCCACTGCTTTCACCTCCATGTTGTGCTACATTCCTGCTAATATACAAATCTTTGCATCAAATTAGACTGATCCTTAAAGTACATCATCTCGTTAAAGCAAAATAGAAATAAAATTGTACCCATAATATAGGCTAAGTAAAAATAAATATGTCATCAACCAAATGAAAATATGCAATCCAATATAACAATATGCAACCAAATGAAAACAATTCAGGCGAATGCAGAAAAGGCAATAACAGTGTTTACAGGAGGAGAGACGCAGCCAAATCACCCAACAGAGAGGTGCAGGGACGACGTCATTTTGTACCGGAACCCGGAAGTTAGCATCACACCGGTTCCCTCGACAAAAACCCAATAGGATTTTCCCATAGGCTTTTGGATTATTGCAAAAAATTAAGCTCTGTGATCAGCAAAAGTTTACAATACTAACACGTTCTGTCCATCGAGATCATTTTCACAAATGAACACAACTTTTATGACGTTTGAAGCCTAAATACAATTGCCAGAAATAAACAGCTTACTGTACGCTATAAACGAACTGCACCACGGTCGCTTGACTTCAGCGTCACCATCACCAAGCTTCCAACAGCTTTTCCAAACTTGATTTAAAACATTTTCCATAATACAGCTCTGTGGATCATCCATGTTTTTGGGGGGGGGGGGATTTGATATGCAGCGGAGCTTTCTATGAGCGAAGGACGAACTTTAAACGTCAATATCGCAGTCAATCATGTTCATGTAATCGTGGGCAGTCAAAATCATAATCGAGATCAATATTCAATTAATTGTGCAGCCCTACTCTGAATGCCACAGATTCATCCTGCCACGTGCCTCAAAATGTCTCAGGGGCTCTTTTTGCCATTAGCCATCAGACTCTACAATGCCACAATACCCAGTAGCTCCACTCTACTGTCTGAGTTTCACACTCAACTGTTAATTGTCATTCCACAGATATTGCACATGTATATAAATACCAAAAATATTGAACATATACAAATCCAAATAGAACTCTAGCATAGGTACCTACACACAGATCTATTTTAGTATTTTAATTTTTTTTTATTATTATTTCTATCGTATAGGTATTTATACTTATTTTATTTGTTACTACTTCTACTGTGCCGATGTGTCATTTGAATTTCTCCCATGAGGGATCAATAAAAGTACATCTTATTTTATCTTAACACATTCTTACACACTGCATAAGTGACATTTACAGCATTTGGCAGATGCCCTTATCCAGAACAACTTAAAACTGTGCAGTGGAATGTTAAGGGCTTACTCAAGAGCCCATCAGTGGCAGCTTGGTGGTGAACTCATGACCTTCCAATCACAATCCCAACATCTTGACCACTGAGCTACCACTGTCTTATGTCTGCATTTAACACCCTCAAAATAAACTGTTAATCAAATTTACATTCATATCACATAGCACAGTGTAGCTTCTACAACTTTCTCAAAGTGTCACAATGTGCTGATAGTAAAAACAACATAATAATTTTTGAGATTTGGATAAAAGTTTTTAAAAACATCAGTAATGCAGTTACTAATTCAGTCAACTAATTAACAGTTGATGTTCTCTCTTCCATATAAAGACAACATTGCTTAAAACCTACAATATTAATTTTACACATTTTGACATAAGCCTTACATATATATATATATATATATATATATATATATATATATATATATATATATATATATATATATATATATCTTCTCTTCCTTGTCATCAATGACAGCTCTAATAATTAGAGGAAGGAATTACAGTTCTTAAAAGTATGTCAATGGAATTACTCACTCAAAATACATTACAAAATACATAGAAAAATTTGATCCGAACATGTTTGGGAGGAAGTACCTTTTTAATTACTTCTCTTGAAGTCTTAGTTCTTTCTCTTGAAATATAAAATTTAGAAAATAAGGTGTAATTGCAAAATTTTAAATAATTATATGTAAAAGTGCCCAATGATACAACTGGTAGCTATTATTTTTCAGTGTAGATATGAAAAGGACAGTAGAGTAAAAGGCAGGCAGACAAATACAGGCCAAGAAGAATATACACTCTATGTATATATATATATATATATATATATATATATATATATATATATATATATATATATATATATATATAGTTTTTAATCATAAGACAATTAGCCAGTCATGCACCAGGGAAGCATTTAAGTATCCTCTCTTCCTTGTCATCTATGACAGCTCTAGTAATTACGCAAAACATTTTTCCCATAATCGCATCCTACTTAAGAGTGTGTAAAGAAGCCTGAGGGAAGAATCTTAAATTAATTTGTTGCAGGTGTGCAGCAATGGCCTGGTGAACCGCTAAGTAAATGTTTGCTCCCTGAATAAATATGACATCTGAGCAAGCCAGACAGATTTAGTGTCAGTACTAAGATTTGGAGTGAGTGCTTTAATGTTTGACATTCATTTTAAGGTAATATAAAGCTGCAGACAAGCAAGAGCCTGAAAACCCAGAAGTAATGCAGCTAGTTAAACAAAAGGTCTTCAATAATTTCCTGCTACTTACTTAACCAGAGTATTCAGAGACAGATTAATATTTTTTTTTCCTCAAACTTTAGAGTGCGCTAAAGCAAATGTTTAATTAAAACCTGTCTCTTGCAGGTAGAAATATACTTTAATTTATATACAGTACACATACATAAAGTGCCCTCTACTAATATTGGCACCCTTAGTAAATATGAGCAAAGAAGGCTATGAAAAATTGTCTTTATTGTTTAAACTTTTAATTCACAAAAATACTCGGCTCTCATGGATATCAAACAATTGCAATCACAACACAGGTTTATAAAAAATAAAAAATAAAAACTTTGTTAAATATATGTGTACCACAATTACTGGCACCCCTATGAATTCATATGAGAAAAAAATATATTAAGTATATTCTCATTGATATTTTACATTTTCTTAGTAACAGGAAATTGTTCAACCATGACTGAATTTTCCTGACATTAAATTTTTTTGATATCCATGAGAGCAGAGTATTTTTGTGAATTTTTATAACAAAAGATCAAAAGGTTACACAATAAAGACAAATTTTCATAGTCTTCTTTATTCATATTTACCAACGATGCCAATATTACTGTAAGTGTTTAAATAACCTAATGAAAAGACATTAATAAAATATTTACCATACAGAACTGACTGATTTAATCAGAGATATTTTGCCATATATGTTAGTATGAGATCGGTTGACTGAAGAGACACTGATCAGTAAGATGAGCATGATATGAATGATGCTGATAATTAAAATGACAATTTATTTTGTTTTGTAAATTTTTACATTTAGCAATAATGTGTTTTTTCATCTTCTTCCATAAATAGATTAGATTATAAATGTTGAGGTGAGCAGGAAATTCAGTAGAATGAAATTTTTAAAAGCGACTGAAAGAATGATCTATGAAATTTGTAACAAGTACTTGGAATTGGAAGGCCAAACTAAATGGTAAATGGTAAGTGGTCTGCACTTATATAGCGCTTTTTTCCAAAGCGCTCTACACTGTGTCTCATTCACACACACTCACACACACCAATGGTAGCAGAGCTGTCATGCAAGGCACTAACTTGCCATCGGGAGCAACTTGGGGTTCAGTGTGTTGCCCAAGGACACTTCGGCATGTGGAGTCACGTGGGCCGGGAATCGAACCACCAACCCTACGATTAGTGGACAACCCGCTCTACCAGCTGAACCACAGCAACTAAAACTGCAAGAAGTATGTTTGTTTGTTTGTTTGTTTTATTGGGTATATCCATACAGTGCCTTCAACTAATATTGGCACCCTTGGTAAATATGAGCAAAGAAGGCTGTGAATAGCCACACAAAATTTTCCATCAGCAAATACAAGTTACACAACAAGTTATTCAGCTACACAGCTATTCTTTAAGCAGAAGCACCAAGGCTAGTACACACACACACACAGAGACACAATATATGTCTGTGAATCGTGAATAGCAAAGGACAGGGGAAAAAAATACTGCAGGGGAGGTCAGACACTTCAAAAAGGTGATTAAGACTGGGGATAGAAAAAATTGTATACACTGAAGGGCATTTTAAGCAATGCTGCTAGTCCTCTTGAAAAAAAACAAAATGAATAAAAAATAAATGTATCTTGAAGCACTTAAGCTTAAGAATGTCTCAACCTCAAATCAAGCTGATATCTCAGAGCATACAAAAAGTGTATAAGTGCAGACAATATCCATACGCCAGTAATCTTATTATAGGTCTAATTCATTTATTCACCCTGTGCTCTGTCTATTCTGTCTTTCTCTTCTCTTTACTTGTTGATGATATGCATCTGCACAACACTATTCATACAGTCTTTTCTACAGATGTTTTCCATGATGATGTCTTGGGAGCTTTACATGTGTTCCATTGGTGTGTTTTGCATAATGTGTACATACAATTATGTGTAATGAAGCATCCGTTTATGACAAGCAGACTGTCTAATTTTATTCTCAGGGATCAATAAACTGCAGTTATGAAGCTATTTCAGTTCCTTTTCTCACAGGGAAAAACAGTGTTGCAGATCTGATAATATAAGAACAATGCTTTGAACATTCTTAAGAAACGGTATATACTGTACTGAATGCAGTACATGTAATTATCCAACCTGCATTTCTGTCTACTGATCTATTGCTTTTACATCAAATGCAATGTATTAACATGCCTCCATTAATGTGGACATTAATAAACATGAATGTGCTGTGCTGGAGCCTAGCTTATATGATTTTTTAATAAGCTTATATACAATTCTGAACACTGAGTAGTTCCCAGAAGAGCAATTCACACTCCAAACCCAAACCTTCAATCCGCCACTTTTTAAGCTTTACAGAGGAAGAAAACAAAAAACACTGCTGCCTGTAAAGCTTCCTGGATTAAAAATGCTCTCCTCATTGCTTAAGAGTTTTTTTTTATATAGGACATATTTTATATTTGCTATTCAAATCATATGACTGGGGTGACCTCCATTCTCACACATCATATGCTCTTTACTGTAAACTTGGACACAATTACTGCCAATTGAAAAGGCTGTGTATGTAGACCACATAAAATGTAGACCACATAAAATGTAGACCACATGTATATGGAGACCACATAAAATAAAGAAATTAAATAAAATACAATGAAACAAAAGGGCGCTAGGTGTTTGCATGTAGATTTATACATATATAACTGAACTTTTGGAGTAGTATAATATGTTGGCTTATCACGTTAGCACGTTTAGCTCACACTGCTAGGGTCGGGGTTTGATTCCCGTGGCTCTGTGTGTGCGGAGTTTGCAAGTTCTCCCCGTGTTCTCCCCAGTTTCCCGGTACTCCGGTTTCCTCCCCCAGTCCAAAGACATGCATGGTAGGCTGATTGGCGTGTTTAAAGTGTCCGTAGTGTGTGAACGTGTATGTGATTGTGTGCCCTGCGATGAACTGGCACCCTGTCCAGGGTGTACCCCGCCTTGTGCACGATGCTCCCTGGGATAGGCTCAAGGTTCCCCGTGACCCTGAAAAGGAGTAAGCGGTTGAAGATGGATGGATGGACAATGAAACAAAAGAAAGAAAGAATACAATAAATCAAGCAAGTCAGAAATAAATATAGTATGAACGAAAGAGTTAAAAGAAAGAAAGGGTTAAAAGAAAGAAAGCAAGAGATAATACAAGAATTCAAGAATTTAAAGAAAGAAGAAAAGAATACAAGAACGCAAAAAAAGAAAGACAAAAAGAAACGACTGAAAGAAAGAAACAAATGCAAGTTACTGTCTGCATCTTATGTGTGTGTGTTGCTCACTACTGCCTCACAACCCTGAACAGGATAAAGCTTTTACTGAAGATGAATGAATAAATGAATGCTATGATTACTATACAAAGCTAGATCTTATTGAAAAAAGCAGCATTGGGGTTCAAGCCCGAGCACTACCAGGCCCTGGTTACTGATCAAAAGGTCAGGGGTTCAAGTCCCAGCACTGCCAGGCTCTTGGTTACTGATCAGAAGGTCAGGGGTTCAAGTCCCAGCACTGACAAACTGCCACTGTTGGGTCCTTGAGGAAGGCCCTTAATCCTCTCTGCTCCAGGGGCACTGTATCATGGCTGACCTTGCGCTCTGAACCCAACCTCCTTACATGCTGGGATATGTGAATAATTTCACTGTGCTATAATATATTTGTGACCAATAAAGACTTATTATTCATTTAGTCATTATTATACAATCTTCTTTCTTTGTACTTCTGTAAAGATTTGTTTCGAGTAAGGTCATGGTCGATTACATGGATTGCCAGAGGGAGAAACTCCACTTGGTGACAAATCACCCTTTTACTCAAGTGTAACAGAAGCTGACCAATAAAACCCAGTTCACACTACACGATTTTAAGCCGACAAAATCGCTGACAAAATCGGCGAGCAATCGGGCGCTCGCCCATTGGCAGTCAATCGTTATGTTTGAACTACTCAACAACGCATCAAAGAGGCTCGCCGACACATCGCTGAGGCATCACCGATGCCAGACAGATATTTGGCATACTAAAGATCTGGAGCTGTTGGGCAATTCCACATCCTTTGGTGTGAAAAGTGTCGTCATTGGCAGTGATTGCGGCGACGAACTACAGCCAATGAGAGAGCAATGCATGGGGTGAGGTCAAATTGAGTAAGGGAAACCTGCAAAACCTATGACAAAAACATAAAGGGGAGAAGCTTTTTAACATTCAAAGCAGACGACGATGTCAAAGAAGACGCAGCAAGACTCCATTCTTTCACCCACTTTCTTTGTCTTTTCCTTTTTGGGGTTTCTTCAGCACATGTCATTGCGCAAACAGCTCGCACCTCTTGTTTCTGTCCTACGTCCATCTTTAAAAAAAACAACTACTTGCCCGTGCATGGTTTTCACGTCATATATCTGTGTCACGTCTTGCGTGTGTTTTCGTGATAAAATGTAGTTTGGACACCAGATAGAGTTGTCGGTTGACAGAGTTGTTGTCAGATCGTGTAGTGTGTGTACCCCTATCGCCAAGCAATCACGTAGTGTGATCACCACAACGTCAAGACTCCCGATTACAATACAGGAAGTCGTGTAGTCTGAACAGCACAGTGATCAGCTGACGTTGAAAGTCATGTAGTGTGAACTAGCCTTAAAGTGAACAGCTTATGGCACACTGGAAAAGCTCTATACTCACTAACCATTTCAACACCATGAAATAGTAAAAAGCTGTGAGGCTGTGGGAGACACAAACCGCCAGTGGCCTTATGACAGTTCTAAAGATGAAGCTAAAACAGTCTCATAACAAGCTATGAGAAAATTTATTTCAGAAAATATATTTATATTCTTTTTAAAACTAAACAATATGGCCTTGTACTAAATCGATCACACAGTAGAACTATAAACATGACCTCCATACAATACACCACAGCAGCCGTCCATTAAAATGCTGTGAAAAAGTGATGTCTTCTGTTTATTTATATCTCATACCAGATTATCTCAGAGAATTAAAACAAAATCCAAGATAAAACAAAGACAACCTGAGTAAAGACAAAATACAGTTTTCAAATGATAATGTTATTTATTGAAGCAAAAAAGTAATTCAATACCAACTTTTTCACATGGGTGATAGGTGTTGGATAACTTTTTTTTTTTTGCTTCAACAAAAAAAATGTATTGTGAGTTTACTCAAGTTGCTTTTGTTTTATGTTTTATTTCATTTGAAAATTTAAACTATTTATTATGAGATATACAGAAAACATAAGAAATCAGGATGCGTACATCACTGTACATACACAATAAATATAAATCAGACCACCATCAAAAACACATGTGAGAGATGATGCAAAGCTTTAGTGTCCTACAGTACATGACAATGTCCTAAACACTGATCTGGTTCGTAAATAGACGGGAGCTCTTATTAACCATCTAAGATAAAGAATACAAAAGTAAACAAGTATCAAGAAGACAATGGCGTCAACTGGGATTCCTTTGCCGTCAACAAGTCTAATCCTTGTTACAAATTTGTAAGCGTGAAATACCCTTAAAATATACTTCAAACAGGAAGACATCTATTGAAAAAATATATATTTCAGACATGTGAGCTTGCCGTGTTGTTGACCCTATTTTGATCAATTTTAAAATCTAATCAGTTCATGGTTCATCAGTTCTGGTAACAGTAATAATTCCATATAAATCCTACAAGCAGTCAACTACTCATTCTCGAGCAAACCAGTCTGATAGAAAGAAAACATATTTGTGGCACCTTCAATATGTTGAAAACACTGTGGCACAAGCTGAATACTCTATATGCAACATTCTGCACCAACATTACATTATATTTAATGTAAAAAGAACATCTGTGGACACCTGACCATCACACTCATGTGTGCTTGTTGAACATCTCACTACAGATGTAGTCCTCCTTTACTGTTATAATAACCTCCACTCTTCTGTGATGGTTTTCCACCAGATTTTGGAGCATGGCTGTAGGGATTTGCTCATTCAGCCACAACAGCATTAGTGAGGTCAGGCACTGATATTGATTGAGGAGGTGTGGAGTGCAGTCAGCGTTCCAGTTCATCCCAAAGGTGTACAGTGGGGTTGAGGTCAGGGCTCTGTGCAGGACACTTGAGTTCTTCCACTCCAACCTTGGCAAACCATGTTTACATCGAGCTCAATTTGTGCACAGGTGCATTGTCATGCTGGAACATGTTTTAGGCCTCTTAGTTCCAGTGATGGAAAATTGTAATGAAAAGACATCTGGGTATGATGTTTATCCATGTTTTAAAAAAAAAACAGAAGAATTTTTTTTTTCTTTGCTACTTGAATAAGACCTGTCAATCTTATTCAAGTAGCATAGTGGGATTCATTGAAAGACTTTAGTGGAGAATGTGGCATACAGAGCACTCAAGTGAAATATTGATTTGCTTGTGCCAGAAAGTAGAAGGACCTGCAAATCCATTGCATACAAGGTAGTTCTTGAGATATCACACTACAGTAGAATCTCAGTGTCTGAAGGTTACCCAAAAGTAAACTGCAAATAATCTTCCTTAAACCTGATGTGACTGAAGAATTGCCCAAACTGTCTCCTATTCATTGACGCACAGACAGTATACATTTCATCCTGTTCAATGGTACTGAAGTTTTTTAATGGATGGACACCATTAACTGATGGAGGATGGATACCAAAAAAGCTTTGTGGACATGGCTAATGCATCTGGCCTGAATTCTAGGTCATACCACATCAACGGGAAAATGTTGATTTGTAGTGTACTATGGCCAGATTTTTTTGGCTTGTTTTCAGTTTGTTTATTTATTTTGGTAAGATCACACAGACTGAATGAAATAAGGTGATATTAGCAGTGTCTTTTCTAGGCACTTAGCCAGATTGAGCTCTTCTAATGACTGGGGAAAAAAAGGAATAGGTATGGAGGCAAAAATTGCACTTCCACACCTATTATTCCTTTTGCAGAACTGGAATTAGAGCTAAATTAATACTTTTAGCTCATTTGGTTTGGTTTCACAATGCACATAATTAAACCACAAAAATTAAGTAAAGACCTCTGGCTGAGGGGAAACTCACCTTTGCCAAGTGTGACTGGAAAACAATACAAAGCTGATCTAGCCATGAAAACTAGAGTTAATGATCGTGTATATATATATATATATATATATATATATATATATATATATATATATATATATACACATATACACACACACACATATACATACTTCAGCCCCCATTGCAAATCAGGTGTATTGTCAGGTTTATTGTCTTTCAGCTGTTTGCAATAAACAAATCAAACAAAATTAATTGAAATAGTTCAACACAACAAATGCTTCAAGTGTTTTCCCTAAATTCAACTGAAAATGCAACTTATAATGATTCTCCAGTTTCAAAATTATTCAACCCCTTCATGGCAAGCATCTTTACTACTTACTAGAGCACCCTTTTCCTGTTATGTTGTGTTGGCATAATCAAATGAGACGCTGCACATGAAAGTTTCAGTGGGGAAAAAAGCAGTTTTGGTTCAAATTCACGTTCGTGTAGCTTTAAAGCTCTGCCCTTTGGCTCAGGTTGCACCTTAGTCTAACAGTTCGCATCTACAAAAAAAAAATGCTGAAAATAAAACCAAGTACATGGCAGGGTTCACGTCCTCCAGTCGGGTCAATTCCGGTTCAAATCACTTTCTTACTCCAATCAAACCGTACTAGAATTCACTTGGAGGTGGACTAACACCATGTCCCTCAAACACTTATAGACCAGTTGTTTTGGTCTTGCCGTACCAAAGTGTGAAACACATCAGGGTTCAAATCAAACAGACTAAACACTCCATATGTGAAAGCACTCTGAGAGACTGCTAGTGGTGCTTTCTCCACAGCTCTGTCAACTGATGGACAGAAAACAGTTTGAATGAATGCCTAATGCAGAATCCTACAATCGCTCACAGTGAGATCACGGAGGAGGTCTTTGGAGGAAAGAGTCTTTAGAGGAGAATTAAGATTAAGTCTAATTAGGATCCGGAGTGGGTAATGCATACACAATTATAGTCTCATGTCTAATCACAAACACAGACTCACTCATGGAAATGGGACAGGTGAAGATTGGAAAAACATTGACTAGCCAAAGGTCCAGTTTTGAAGAGCCTGTGCCCACACTCATTACTGTTATTGGCTGACAGGAGTGGAACTCAATGTGGACTTTTGCTGTTGTAGCCCACATGCCTCAATGTTTGACATGTAGTTCATTCTGAGATGCTTTTCTGCTCACCACAGTTGTAAAGAGTGGTTATTTATAGTGGTTAACAGAGCCTTCTTGTGAGCTCAAATTAGTATGACTATTCTCCTCTGATCTCTCTAATCACCTGCCTCTCATTTAATGTTTTTCCCCCCACATCATTCTGTGTCAACACTAAAGACTGCTGTGTATGAAATTCCCAAGTTTTTTGTCACCAACAACTATATTAATGAAATCACATTTTTTTCTTGATGTGGACATTAACTGAACCTCTTGAACTGTATCTGCATGATTTTATGCATTGTGTTTCATCCACATTGATTTGATAATTTCATGAACAAGCAGGTTTACAGATGTTCCTAATAAACTGGTCGGCAAGTGTATGAACAAAGTGAATGTCTGAAGTATTTGAAGAGTTCTGGAACCCTCCTAGACTTTCCTGCATCCTTTCACTTTTTCAAACTTAAGAGGTACTTCAAAAATCATTACCCAGCCTCGTTCTGTCAGCAGATTAAGACTGCAGGGAGTGGAGAATCAGATTCTGAGCTAAGAGAAGAATGAAGTTTTCCAATTGCATGCAACCAAAAAGGACCATCTCCCTCCCTCTGTGGGGTGGGGAAGGGAGGGAGGTAGCATTAAAGGCAACCCATATCTCATGAAACCACTTTGAAATTGAGGGCATTTAATTAACAGGACGTAAATGCAGTTCTGGCAGAATCTCTTTTTCTCTCTTTCTCTCTCTCTTGCTTACTTTCTGTGCATCCAGCTTCATCTGCTTGTTTTGAACTCAGCAGGAGGGTGGAACATGCAGTGTCACTGAAAATGCAGTCATGGGATTGAGGAAATGGATGAGATAGAGAATTAAGTTTTGTTGTATGTAAGAGTCTTTTATTAAACAACGTTAAATAACCTGGGCAGCTTCTTGGATGCAGCAAAAGGTTTACAATTGAAATCCATTAGAGGATGCAGAGAAGATTTTCATTCAAAGACATGCTCTGAGTTCCTCCACCACCATGCATAAGTAAAAGAGTTTGCTTCATGTTTACAAAGATTTAGCATAGAATAATGTTATACCGGTACTGATCAGCAGTCTTCTGACAACAACACAAATGTATAGAGAAAGACAAAGGAAATCATAAGAATTGAGAACAAGAACAGCTTTTTGATGTATGATTTAAAGGCTTTACCTGTTCTTATGCCCATAAGTACTTTAATAGTAATATCAAATCCATGGTTCTGTAGCAGACTGAGAGTATATTCTTTAATGAATGTAGAGAAGCTATCAGATGGTAGGTTCACAAAAAGTTGATTAAAAAACGTTTAAAAACTGTAAATAAATAAATAAATAAATAAATAAATAAATAGTAGAGGGCATACAAATCTGAAAAAAAAAAAGGATGCAAATACTTTTATATAATGTACAGTGGATATAAAAAAAATCTACACAGGTTTTTGTGATGTAAAAAATTAACTCAAGATAAACGCTCAACATCAATCAAATTGCAAGGCCATTTCACAGGTTTTCAATAAGATTTAAATCTGGCATCTGACTGGACCATCCTAAATGTTGTTGTTCTTCTTCTGAAGCCATTCATCCAAGCCGTTGACTTGGATTTGTGCTTTGGGTTGTTATTGTGCTAAATTGTGAAAAGGTGAACTCTTCAGCTTCTAAAAGGGGCCGACAGGTTTCATGCCATAATAGATTGGTATTTGGATCTATCCACGATTCCCTCTAACTCATGGGTGGGCAATCTTATTCGCAAAGGGCCGGTGTGGGTGCAGGTTTTCATTCCATCCAAGCAGGAGGCACACCTGATTCCACCTGTTTAATCAGTTGATCTTGGCTTTCAATAGATTCAGGTGTGGCTTCTGCTTGGTGAATGAAAACCTGCACCCACACCGGCCCTTTCCGGATAAGATTGCCCACCCCAGCTCTAACTTCACTACAGCCCCAGTCCCAGCTGAAAAGAACCAACCCCATACTATGATGGACCCAAAATTTCTACCTTGGCATCATGAGTCTATAGCACGTTTTGCCACATGGTTTGAAAAAATGTTGTTTTCATCATTAGAAAGAGCTTCCATCTAGTTACCCTACCCAATAGTCTCATGTGAAGAATACGAGGGATTGTTGTCACATGCAGGGAGTGAAGACTACTTGCCAGATATTCTTGCAGCTCATTTAATGTTGCAGTAGGTCTCTTGGTAACCTCCCTGATAAGTTTTCATCTTTTCCTTTCATCAACCTTGGAGGGATGTATTGGTAATGTTACTGTGGTGCCCCATTTTCACCACTTGTTGATGATGGTCTTTATGGTGTTCCATGGTATATCTAATGTTTTGGATTTTTTTTTTGTATCCGTCTCCTGATCGATGCTTTTCAACAGTGAGGTCCTGTACATGCTTTGTAAGCTCTTTGTGGACCATGGATTTTTTTTCAGCAGTTGGATGATATCAAGAAGATGTCAAGAAGATTGCACAGAAACAGTTGAACTTTTTTTGTGTGGTTAATCAAATCACTTAATTGATTACAGCTGTATGATAATTACTTTTGAACACAACTTTCAATGTGACTGGTTAATTCTGAGCACAGTCACACACCAGTTTTTTTTCTCTTTTCTCTCTCTTTTTTCTTTTCTGTTGGTCTATAAAATGTTTCTATTTGTTTTTCATTTATCTATCAATCTACCTATCTATCTATCTATCTATCTATCTATCTATGATGATGATGATAATACTAATGATTTAAAAAATATTCTTAAATAAAAATGTCAGCTACACATAATAGTATCCAACTGAAAATGAAATTTCAACAGCTAAGTCTCACTACACATCTTTTAATGTCTTATATGACTGTACAGTTTTATGGCTATCTATCTTTACACTGATTCATTCCTAAATCATATCCTAATGAGAGAAAAATGAGCTGATGCCTAAAGCCAACAGCTTACTGAAAGGTCAAGCTGTCACATGAGAGGAGACTGTGCATGAATTAGCCTCAGACATCTGATTCATACATCACTGGATTAAATCATACTCAACATTTTTCCTGCCACATTATATGTCACATTTCTTCTGGGTTCTACAAAGCTTTACACTGTGTCTCATTCACCCATTCACACACACGCTCACACACCAATGACTGCAGAGCTACCATGCAAGGTGCTAGCCTACCATTGGCAGCAACTTGGGGTCTTGCCCAAGGACACTTCGGCATGTGGAGACATGTGGGTGGGGAATCGGCCCACCGACCCTGCGATTAGCGGATAACATGCTCTACCACATGAGCTACATTTCTCAACTGCAAAAGCCTTCAGTGCCCAATTTTTCTCTATATTATAGCGACTCAAGGTATATATATATATATATATATATATATATATATATATATAGTTTATATACGAGTAAAAGATGCTTACTTTACAGGGAATTATTAATGTGCAGATATATTATATAATTATACATTTATTTCTCTAAACAAAATATACGGTCCACTCATACTATATTACAAAGATATATACTGTATAAGATGGATATAAATCAGATGGCTGGGAACTGCTCAATTTATAATGCTTCACAGGTTCCTTTGTGCATGTGTAAAAGAGTACCCAAACCAAATATATATATATATATATATATATATATATATATATATATATATATATATATATATATATATATATATATATAAGGGATTCGAATGGCCCAGTCAATCATCTGACTTTTTTGACAATTGAACAAGATTTAAAGACAATATGTTTAGAAGAATGGGCCAAAATCACACCTGAATACTGCGGCCCATTAATTTCTTCATACAGGAACTGTCTTGAAGCTGTCATTACAAACAATGGCTTCTCCACTAAGTATTAAATACATTTCAGTTAGTGTGTTCAATAATTATTTCCTGTGTCATTCCACTTTATTACACATAACTCTATTTATGGACTTTAATGTTGTGAATTCTTTATATTTGCAGATTTCTTGAGTCAATACTGATGTCAGGTGAATATTTCATGTGAATAACCTCATTGGAAATATATTTACTGGAAATATTTTGATGCATTCAATACTTATTTCCCCCACTGTGTGTGTGTATATATATATATATATATATATATATATATATATATATATATATATATATATATATATATATATATATATATATAGGTTTGTTTTTTAACATAGTTTAACATTATTTTTGCCTTTACAGAAACAGGCTTCCACAAATTTATCTCTAGTTCTTCAAGAGTATTAATTTGTACAAATGAGCACTGTTCTTTATTTAGCATGTTTAGAAAGAATGTGCTATATTAAAACGTACAACTTTAGAACATAGAATACGCCGCTGTGGTACATCATAATAAATGTCAAAGGTCTCCAAGAGTTGGCAAAATCAGTTAAATACAGGCCAAACCAGTTAAGAACATGTCCTAACATTCCAATACATTTTTTAAGCCTGTTGATTAATACTGCATGGTCTACAGTGTCAAAGGCCACAGAAAAATCAAGTAATACCAGTTCTCATATGCTGTTCACATCACCACTGTGTCCAAGATCATTAACTACTCTCAGCACAGGCTGTAGAAAAATCTAATAATACAAGAAGTGATATGCCGTTCCCATAACCACTGAATTTGAGATTATTAGCCACTCTCAGCACTGTATTATGATCTGATCAGCTCTGAAAAAAAAGGTTATTGCTGAGGTGAAAGACATTTAGCTCTTTAAGCATGACCCTTTTCTGTAATTTTGATCAAAAAGTGCAAGTTAGACATTAGTCTAAAATGAATCATAATGGAGGGGGTCCAGATGATATTTCTTCATTAATGGTCTAACAGCAGCAATCTTTAGCGAGGCTGGAAAATTGTCAGTTTCTAGCGAGCACTCCAGTACAGAGCTGTACGGCTATTAAAAACATACTTTTTTGAAATGTAACACAATTCCACACCATTATTAGATCAACTGAACATGTTGCAGATTTTGACTGAGACACAGCTAAGAACACTTTGCTTTCTTTTTCATCTTAATAATAAATTGGGGGGGGGGGGCTTTGCCTTGACATTAAGTAAATTGAGGAATTACGTGAATTGATCTATTCATAGTGTAGTATTCAGTTCAAATTTGACCACAATATTTTGGGTGAAGTAATCACATCTAAAAAGAACCTTCCAAAACGTCCCAGTGTTCTACAAAGCCCAGTTTCTAGGCGGTACACCTTTCAGGGTAAGGAGATGACAACAAGCCTTCATGTTTTAATTAAAGATGGGATGTGTATATATTAATTTGAAATATAATGTATTTCTTTAGGATTGCAATTTGCAAGGATTCTGTTGGCTTGCTGGGCAATGACTAACTCTGGGAAAGCAGTAGGCACTCTGAAGAGCTTGAGGTATTGAACCTGTTCATTGTTGCAATGTTGTGGATAGGTACAACATTGTTTAGTGCACTGGCATGGTCACTTCCAGTTGAGTGAAAGAGTGAAGCAGATGGTTGCAAGCATACATAGTTGCTAGGTGAAGGCCATGCTCTGCAGAATGGAAATCAGTACATTTGTAGTGGTCCCACACAGCTTTGCAGACCCTGTTTGCCAATTTCAGCCATTGGTTTGGGGGTTGGGGGGTGTCACTATGAGAAAACCTCTTGTTGAATTGACCTCAGTTTGCTGCATCAGACATTCTTCACTTTTCTCTCCACATTCTTTTAAATAACAAGTTAAAAAGGAAATTAAATAAACAACTAGTTTACATAAATAAATAAACAGCTGCTTTAAATTTAACTCAAATACATTTGAGTTAATCAGCTAATTAACTCAAACACCTGCAAAGGCTTCCTGAGCCTTTAATCTCTCAGTCTGGTTCAGTACACACAACCACAACCAATTTTCAGATGAAAGCAAATTTTGCATTTCATTTGGAAATGAAGGTCCCAGAGTCTGGAGGAAGAGTGGAGCGGCACAGAATCCAAGTTGCTTGAAGTCAGTGTGAAGTTTCCCCAATGTGAAGTTTCCACAGTCAGTGATGATTTGGGGTGCCAGGTCATCTGCTGGTGCTGGTCCACTGTGTTTTCTCAAATCGAGAGTTAATGCAGCGTCTACCAGGGGAATTTAGAGCATGTCATGCTTCCATCTGCTGACAAACTTTATGGAGATGCTGATGTCCTTTTCCAGCAGGACTTGGCACCTGCACACAGTGCCAAAACTACTAGTAACTGCTTTGCTGACCATGGTATAACTGTGCTTGATTGGCCAGCCAACTCGCCTGACTTTTGTATTGACACGTATTGTCAAGAGGAAAATGAGAGACACCAGACCCAACAATACAGACCAGCTGAAGGCTGCTATCAAAGCAACCTGGGTTTCCATAACATCTCAGCAGTACCACAGTCTGTCTGACTGCTTCCATGCCACGCCGCATTGATGCAGTAATTCATGCAAAAGGAGCCCCGACAAAGTAAATCAACATGCTTTTCGGAAGGTCGACATTTCTGTATTATAAATTCTTTATTCCAATATTTTGAGATACTGGATTTTTGATGTCTAGGAGCTGTAAGAATTAATCATCAAAATAAAAAAGGCTTGAAATATTTTACTTTATGTGTAATGAATCTAGAATATATGAAAGTTCCACTTTTTGAATTAATGAACTTTTCCACGAAGTTCACTTTTTAAAAAAAATCCAGTACAGGATTTACAATACAGTGAAAAGTCATTAACAGTAAATTAGACTAAATTCAAATAAATAAAATCACTAAAGAAATAACAAAATAATAGTATGCCTTAATACTATTATTATTATTATTAGTAGTAGTAGTAATAGTAGTAGTAGCAGAAAATAAATGAATAAATTAATACTGTGTGTGTGTGTGTGTATATATATATATATATATATATATATATATATATATATATATATATACACACACACACACACAGTATTAATTTATTCATTTATTTTCTGCTACTACTACTACTACTACTAATAATAATAATAATAATAGTATATTTTTATTATTATATATAATAAAAATATATACATCATGCATATATATATATATATATATATATATATATATATATATATATATATATATATATATATATATATATGCATGATGTATACAGGTGGATTTAAGGTAACTGGCTACTTCATTTGTATAAGAATGAGCCCCAGGGGCCAATGAAGCTACTTGCTTTACCTGAGCATCACAGACCACCAGTTTTAGGCTAAAGCAGACCTCTTAACAAAGCAGACCATACTACATACGCAAACCAGATATACAATGACCAAAAAGATGCGAAAGCTATGTCAAAGTCCCAAAAGTCTATATGCCATGCTCTACTTAATGCATTTAAGCAATTTATACAAAACACACACTTCCCAAAGTCAACAGAATCTGTCTCTTGTGTGAAGCCTTTTCTTTTTGAGCTCCATAAAGTTACCTAGATAAATAGCATTCAGCTCTTCAAGGATTTGCATCAGCAGCTTCAACTTTCTTTAATAAATCTTTCCCTCAATGCTACATGCCCGTGAGATCTGTCTACTTTAAAAAGCCTTAACGCAAATTTCAATTAACATAGGGACTGTGTTCCTTTTAACATTTGAAAGGTTTGAACATGACAGAGTTGCTCTCTGAAATCCCCACAAATATTCAATTTCTAAAAAGATAGATCATTTATTAAGCTGACTTATTAAGATGCATGAGCTGGAAGCACAGTGCTGCAATTAGTTAACAGCGTATATTGTACATAACAGCTATAATTATGTTGTGCACTTTAACACTGATTTACAACTACTTACACAGAGTAATTAAGCCTGACGGATGTCAAATCCCATTTCTGATCAAACTAAAAATTATGCTGTAGGCAGAACCACAACAACATTTTAAACTCATATTGATAGACATCTGCAACATGCCAAATTTACAAATGCAATAGCTTCAAATTGATTTATCCAGATTAGTGCTTTCTCTATAGAATCTTGTCATGTCTGACATAATGTCAGAAACATTTTCTTAATTACATTTTGCTGAAGAAAATCCAGACTTCACAATATTGCACTGAATAATACATAGTGACTGACAGTCATTGATAATACACACTAGGGATTTAAAGGAATATGAATACATTATTCAGAATGAACATATATTATGAACAGATAATGTATCAATGTGGGTTTTTTTTTTTTTTTTTTGGACATACAAGTAGAAGTGTGCAACCTACAGTTGTTATTTGCAAAATTACCAATACATTATTTACTATTTTCTAATTATAATGATTTACTAATTAATTAATTTATGTCCCAGTTAATTTATAAACAGGTTCTAGGAAGTATTGGGTCTAAATGAGACAAATAACACCTGTTCAATATCAATTAATATAACACATTATTTCTAAATGTGCAAAATAAATAACAGTGCTCATTTGTGCAAATTAATACTATCAAAGGGCTAGAAATAAATTTGTGGAAGCCTGTTTCTTTAAAGACAACAATAAAATATATATATATATATAAGTCTTAACAATGAGAAGCTAAAAACCGACAGCCTTATTAACAGATGGCATATATAAATATAAATAAATATATAGATCATTTATAAATACCTTAAATACATTTATATATATATATATATATATTGTAGCAAAAAACCGGCTTCCATATTAATCTGATGCATGCTTTATAACATCATAGCTATATCTGTGCAGAAAAAAACTGTAGAAAAGCAAATTCCTACACATTGACAAAGGATTATTTTTTAGCCATATGACCAATTATTTCAGCACTTTTTAACCTCAGTATATAGTATGCTTATTGGCCACTGCAATAGGAACACCTGTACATGCAGATACAGGTTGTGGGCTCAGTGATTTGAGTCTCTCTTGTCTACACAGAATGGTGCAAAAAAAAAAAAAAGAATATTTCCAATGAGCAGCAGTTTTGCATGCAGGGATGCGTCACTGATAAAAAAAAATAAAAAATAAAAAAAAAAAGGTCAGATGAGAATGGCCAGGACGTCTCTAGCTCACAGAAAGGCTACAGTAACTCAAACAACTACTATTTACAACCGTGGTGAGCAGAAAACCATCTCAGAATGCACAGCAAGCTAAAACTTTAGATAGATATGCTACAACAGCAAAAGACCTCATTGGGTTCCACTTTTGCCAGCCAAGAACAGGAATCTGAGGTTACAGCGGGTATAGGTTCACTGAAATTGGAGTGTAGAAGATTGGAAAAAAAACATCGCCTGGTGTTTTTGTATGATGTTTCTGCTTGCTCAGTAGTCACTGCTGATTTAGTGGTTAGCATGTTTGCCTTGCACCTCCAGGGTTGGGGGTTTGATTCCCGCCTCCACCCTGTGTGGATGGATGGAATTTCCTCAGATTTAGTAGTTTTACCCACAGGATTTTCTAAGAAATGTTGGTCCATATTGCATTTCTTCATGTTGTCATTTAGGAACTTATTCTTTGTGAATAATACTCAAGACACTCTATAAATACACATGCAATCTATTAAATTGTGGAAGCAAATTATTATCCTTTGTCTTGGATCTTCGACTGATCAGAACCTGAAACTTTTATGTGGCACAACATTTTGTCCAGTGCACTTACTGGATAAAAATAAACATTGACTAGTCTTGTTTGAACTTGATGTGCTTGCATATTTCATAACTAATTCAGTTTGATGTCCAGGTTAGTGTATATGTAAATTTAGTCTCAGTGTACCGGTCAAACTTCCTCTCCTACTCCCATGTGACTCTAACTGGAATCATGCTGCAGGGACAGAATGAGGACAGCTACTGTAAGTCTGGGAACATAAATACCTGCACCCAGCACTGTTTGCAAATCTTCCAGCTTGCACATTAATGGCATGCAGTTGTGTGTCTGCATATACATCAAGAGTCTGTCCCATAGCATCTACTAATTTAAGCTTCTTGTACGGGTAATCAAATAAAATAAGGGAAACGTTTAAGTGCAATGCAACTTTCAGCTCCTCCAGTGGCAGTAAGGGCAGTGGCATCAATGCTGGAGGAAGCTGATTTGCATATGAAACGGTGGGATGCGGATGATGGCTCGTGGGAGTCCAGCCTTCTCAGCCGGAGGGTAGAGGGAGACAGGAAAGCTCATCCAGTGAGGAGTGGCTATTTACACTTCAAACATTATCATTACAAAAAAAAAAAAAAAAGAGCAAGTATGAAAAAGTTCTCTTGAATCATATTGTGCCACCTGGCCTTGACAAAACACCCACAATCCACAAAACTTTCACTTTGTGATGGCTGAAACTGATGACAATTTTATTTTGCTCATGCTCATCAAGTCTCCTGTGTCTCTAAGCAGACGGTGACTTGTCACTACTCATTTGACTAAATAGACCCATTACAGCCCACTGAGGCAAAGAAGGCAGATTTAGGGCACTATAAGAAGGGCACTTTTTATATATAAATATATATATATATTTGCAATTTTTGACACCTACCTCCTAACCCTAAAGGATTACATAAGAAACGGCTAATATATTTATTTAAGGTAAAGAATAATGGTCAGGTGATGGCACGATGTCTCAATTTCCATCATTAAATCATCATTAAGTAGTGCTCAGCTTTGCGATTCAGAGTGGTATGAATGAATATGGAGCTTCTGGCTCTTTTCCCAGACTCTGGCAGCCGGTGTCGTCCCGAACCCATCGGCTCTGCTGCCGCTGCCATTGAGTTCAACAGCAAGAAGTCAGCTTTGGCAGGGGTTACATGGGGAACTGAGGAAAAAATGTCACAAGAATTTCAATGTTCTCTTGATTGTATTTCAGGGTCAGCTATATAATATTTAAAATCACTGCAGATCCTCTTGAATTTGTCATGTTATTTGAATCTGTTTCAAATTGAGCAAATAATAGGAATTTCTTTGAGCCAGACAGAATGAAATGAGTAATAATGTACATTGTTATTGGACAGAAAAATGTATCATTGGATTTAAACCAAAAGTGGGTGTGGCCTAAACTTTTTTTTTCCATAGACTAGTAATTCTAAATTTCCTCAACATCAGTTACATTAAGCACATAATCGATTTGAAGCACAGATGTGTGCAGTACTGCTTTTTTGGTATTATGCATTATTTTTGTTTGAATCAGCCTGTGATATTTTCTAATGAATTTAGTTGGTTCTATTTCCCAAAATATAAACACTAGTAGTCTAATTTAAACCACCATGATCCTGACCAGGCAGTTACTAAGGATGAATGAATGAATGCTGTAAATTCATAACATGATAATGAAAACAGTCTATGATTTTTCCTGCAAGCTTCATATCTGACTGAACTCTCACTCTCATATGAACGTAGAAGCCTCCGACCTGTACAACTTCCTTTTTTTTGTTGTATCCCATGGGATCCAAGTCCTCAGATGCACATTTCTAATCTCTAACTTTTTAGCAAGCTTTCTTAAAATAAATAAATCATCAAATAACAAAATAAATAAATAAATAAAAATGATTGCCTTTGCAAGTAAGTAAGTAAATTAATAAATTATACACACACACACACACACACACACACACACACACACACATATATATATATATATATATATATTTTTTTTTTTTTTCTTCAAAAGGCAGACATGCAAGGCAAAGTCATAAATGGTATAACAGGCAAGGGTAAGGCGATCAAGAAACAGAAAATCAAAAATCTATCTATCTATCTATAAGTAGCCTGTTTTGCCTGCTGACACCTGTAGGAATAAACCTATATAAATGTGTATAACATATTTATGCTAGTAGCCATGAAGGGCTTATGTATCATGTAGCCCTGTTAACACTTCATTCAAGTAAATGATTACTATTTTTTTTTTTTAGAAAGGACATCTTATATTTGTTTTATAAAGGACATTGTGAATTTCCTTGGAAATCTGTTATAACTTTGGCAGTGGTGGCTCAATGGTTAAAGCTGTGGGTTACCCTTCAAGTTGGGGGTTCAAGCCCCAGCACTGTCAAGCTGCCACTGTTGCGCCCTTGAGCAAGGCCCTTAACCCTATCTGCTCCAGGGATGCCATATCGTGGATGACCCTGCACTCTGACTAACAAGGTTGGATATATGAAAAAAGAATTTCAGTGTGCTGTAATGTATATGTGACAAATAAAGTCTTCTTCTTCTTCCCTTCTGTGCCATGTTTTTCCCAAGTGTATTTATAGGGTCTTTATGTTCCCAGATAATAGCTGCAGGTCAAAGCCTATATGTCAGAGCCATAACATCCAGGATGAAGGAAGCAGAAGGTAGTAAATGGGTCTAATAGTATGCAGGAGATATACAAAGAGTCAAAGACTCTCCTCAGAGAGCTATTATAAAGTTTATATGCTGAATTGAATGTAAACCAGAGAGAGAAAGCAGTGAAAGTAACGTGTGATGCCAGCCTTGAGGGTTCTGCCAGATTGGTTAGTTTCTGTAATGGGGACCTTTAAGCTCAAAGGACTCCAACCTTCTACTTCACTCTTATATATTCCTCTGAGGAGGCATATGAGTCGTTTAAAGGTTTATGGAAGTGAATTATCGAGTTTTAAAAGTCTATAGCAGTCATATGGGTAGTCTATTAACCTTGGGACCTAAAAGCCAACAGCACTGTTCCTGTCCAAACAATCTGAAGTCATTCCATTCACACTGTCTCAGTGCTTGACCATAATGAAGCCATATCCATTATGTGGACCAATCAGAATCCTGGAAGGAATATGTAGATAATAATAAAGAAAAAGATGCACATGACAAGCAGTGACAATTATTTGACCTTGAGAAAAAATAAAGTGGCATTTTATTTCTTCTATTGGTTCATAATTGTATCACATAGGTTTAGATCTGGGACAAGTAAAGCCCCTGACCATAAACTGTGTGTATATTATGTATATTGTGCTAGATCCCATTATAGTGAAGGAAAAGCTGGAGCAAGGATACAAATCCCCTTGAGATAGGCTTACACTTGGCCTCCCACCCTCATCTATTCCACCAGTGTCTGCCTTAAGACATAATGTATGTAGAAGTAGTAAACATTTGCTGTGTTTTACACTAAGGTTCCAGAGAAATAGGGCAAGTCCTTCTCTAGCTGAGCTAGCAAAGTACTTTTGAACCTGAGGTGAAACTTCTTGTTGAAAACGTACAATGGTTGATGATGAACTTGCCCACACAATTACTGTTGGGTCACATCACAGCCATATATAGTACATGTGCAGTACATAGTGAGATGAAATGGTGTTTCTCCCAAACCGAAGGTGCAAGATACATATATGACATACACAGTGCTGACAGGATATATAGTGCCCTGCACTAATATTGGCACCCTTGGTAAATATGAGCAAAGAAGGCTGTGAAAAATTGTCTTTATTGTTTAACCTTTTGATATTTTGTTAAAAAAAAATCTATCTGCTCTCATGGATATCAAACAATTGCAAACACAACACAAGTTTATCCAAAAATATATCTTTGTTAAATATATGTGTGAAACAATTATTGCCACCCCTATGAATTCATATGAGAAAAATATATTTTAAGTGTATTCCAATTGATATTTAAAAATTTTTAATACACCTGGGAGACTAGGAACAGGATATTGTTCAACCATGACTTCATGCTTCACAGGGGTATAAATATGAGGTAACACATAGACCAAATCCCCTTAGTCATTCATAATAATCAGTAAGGCCAAGGAATATACCTGTGATTTGTGGCAAAAAGGTTGTTGAGCTTCACAAAATAGGAAGTGGCTATAAGAAAATAGCACAAGCATTGAATATGGCAATTTCCACCCATCCGGGCAATAATTAAGAAGTTCCAGTCAACTGGAAATGTTATGAATCAATCTGCAATTGGACGTGTGTCTATATCGTCTCAACGCACTGTGAAGAGGATGGTACGAGTGGCCAAAAAATTTCCATGGATCACAGCTGGAGAATTGCAGAAGTTAGTTGCATCTTGGGATCAGAAAGTCTCCAAAACTACAATCTGGAAGTCACCTACACCACAAGTTGTTTGGAATGTTTGGAATATAAGAAAAAAGCCTCTACTCTCATCTAAAAACAAACTCAAGCATCTTCATTTTGGCAAACACTACTGGAACTTCAAATGGGATCAGGTTCTATGGTCATATGAAACCAAAATGCATGCAGGGAGGCAGGCATGAATAGTGGGGGTGAATAAACAAAAGTGCAGTAGAGCCAAAAAACAACACCAAAACAAAACAAAAAAACCCCACCACTTTTAAACATGACTATAAGACATCACAGTAACCATAAGGTCCATGGCTGAGACTACACTGGACATTTAGTATAACGTATAGTGCCAGTGCAGTAATGGTTATGATAGTAACCTGAGAAGAATGGCATTTAAGGGATAGTGAAGTACTGTAATGAGTCATTATAGTCAAAGTGTCGGTGTGTTGTAAAGTCACTGCAAATTGTAATGAATAAAGCGACGTGTGCATCATTATTGATTTCAGTGAACTGTGCAGTGGGGTGGAGGGTGTTACTTAGTGGTGTGTGTGAATGGGGCAGAACAGTGTTCAAGAGTCTGACAGCCTGGGGGCTGAAGCTGTTATCCAGTCTGGCAGTCCTTGAAAGGATGCTACAGAACCTTCTACAGGTGCAAAGTGGCAAATAGGTGGTGGGAGGGGTGGGAGGTATCGTCCACAATGCTTCAAGCCTTGCGGATTCTGTGGGAGTTGAAAATGTCCTGAACAGAGGGTAGAGGCATGCCAATGATGCGTTCAGCTGTCAGCACTATCCTCTGTAGCATCTTGTGATTGGAGATTCCCAATTCCCAAACCAGAATGTGATGCAGTTGCTCAGGAAACTCTCTATGGTGCCTCTGAAGAATGTGGTGAGGATAGGTTGGGGGGATGTTTGTCTTCTACAGGCGACAGAGAAAATGCAGGCGCTGCTGGGCTGTCATGGCCAGGGAGCTGGTGTTGGTTGACAAGGTGAGGTCTTCCGTGATGTGAACACCAAGGAATGTGGTGTGGTGCTCATCAGTGTCTCCACTGGAGCCAATTTTGACTTAAGGATGTCCTGAAGTCAACAATCATCTCTTTTGTTTTACCAACATTTAGAGACAGATTGTCATTCTGGAATCAGACCATGAGCTGATCTACCTCCTCTGTGTATAATGTCTTGTCACTGTCAATGATGAGGCTGACCACTGTGGTGTCGTCATCAAACAAGACTATGTGGTTTGAGCTGATTTGGCATATTATTTCTCTTGTAGCAACAACTGGATGTGTTTACTGCTAATGAAGTGTCTCACTACTGGAAAGGAGAAATCCTTCATTTTGATTGTGCAAAGGTGCTTGACTAAATGATCAGCATTTTGGTCCTGTTGGTTTTCCTAATGTACTGTTGATTGCATCTCTTCCAGGAAAAAAAAAAAAATAATAAACACCTCCTCTGATGATCTAGGGCCTGTGATTTTAGTGGCCGTATTAATATATTTGCATGTAAAACATCTTGACTGGTTACATGCCTCAGTACCAGAGATTTTATTTCGCAGACCATTTAATTAGCTTCTGACATGGTTCCTTAAAAAAGGGATAAAAAATCCTTTGGATGATTTTGAGGGTTTCATGCATAATTTAAATATTTTAAAGCAACTGGATTTAAAAAATTGGAATCTTTTCCACTCTCTGGTGCTACATGCTATTGCAAGCCATTTTGTCCACGATTTAAGCTCATGACTGAAAGTGTCAAGTCAATATACATTCAGAGAGAATGTAAAGCTGCCTCCCAAAACCATAAAATGCAAACTACGTAGTATAGTAGTAATGTACTGTAGAAGTAAATAATAATGACACAAATTGTGTACTGACAAACTAATTAGTGAGGTAGTATGCAGTTTTGTATTTAGGACTCTCTGTATGTAATTATCTGCTTACATTGCCTCACTATTGGAGAACCACTGTGAGAACATTAGTGAGTATCAGTAAAAGAACAAAATTGGTTAATCTGGTATTGAAGATGGTTTGCACACCTCAAACACAGATAGACATAAGATAACTCTAGCTAGCTTTCTATAATACAGTGCAAAGAACAAAACAATTTGTAGGTTTATTGCCCAATCTTTGTTCTGATTTAATCAGTTTTCTATATATTTTCTTTCCTAACCACCCCAAGCTGGATAGTGTTAGCATGCTAGCAAGACAAAGCACAAACAACATAAACAGAGGGGAAGCAGATACCTTTGATGAAATACTCTTTCTACATATGATAGAATTTGAAATCCAAAAATACAGTGAAACAGAGAAACGCACAATCAGCTCTTGTTAGTCACAATTCTATCCTCGCTTTTATGAGAATAAATTGGCTGACTCTCATTTACTAGCTTCCTTCCAAACTAGAGAATAAATATATGCCTTACCTGTTCCGCAAGAAAACCCCTATCACTCCTGAATCCATTTTCTCTTATATTTTCAACCATGTCACTCACTCTGAATACCATTTGTCATTCTCTTATGCTTTCTCTCCACTGATTGGCTGCCATCTCTTGCCTGTCACTGTAATCAACCTTCTTTCATGCCTAGAGTTGTAGAGTGATGACATCTGATGCATTATTTTTCTATTTTAAACAACAACTACAAAAATCCTATGGACTGTAGCTTTAAATATAGTGTAATTTCAAGCACTACCACTAGCAGTGTATTAACTCCCATTAGTTACTGAAAAGAGGCGCAAATAAGTAGCAACATAAATGCACCATAATACAGATGAGTTCAATTTATTCAAATTAAAAGGATGCAGTATATAATTTGATCTCTTCTGTATGACCACACAATAACCTGGTGATTGCTAAAACAACATAATTACACTATATTAGAATATTATTTAATATCTGCATTTACACACAGTAGATTGCAGGTTGTGCATGAAGTTTAAGATTCCCCTGGAAGGCAGTCATTGATTTTGAATGAACTCTTTGGGAAATATACAAACTTCTTGAATCACACATGGGTTTAGAAAAACTAATTTTAAAGGTCTTAAGGGTTTAGTGATATATCATTAAGGCTTAAAAATGAATTTAGAGGCATTAATTCCACATTCTTGGATAAGCAACTTAATCATTAGAGGGATCTAATATATGAAGATTAGATTTAATAGAGAAATAAAACCACATGCAGTAAACAGAATACATATTCTCACTAGAGTCTTACTATGTTAACTCATGAACACAGTACCACACACATTTGCTACTCCCCATTCCATCCTTATTCTAACAGTGGACATCATTGAGACATAAGCATTAATGCAGGATTCTGCCTTTAACAGAATCAAATATACTTTCTATTTTTGACCTTTGACGTTAAGTTCTCAGTGGGGATTTTATGATTCTGTCTCTAAATACTGTTGCATTTGTGTGTCCGCTGCTGGGAATAAACGTCAAGTTAATCTTGTGACACAGAATTCCGCAGTGAGGCCACATCTTAGTTGCTGAGGTGCTGAGGTGTTCTGCGCTTTGTGGTGCATATAATTCTTGATGTGAGAACAGCCTCCAGGGGTTTCCATTTACATATATACTTAATTTTGCCTGTCTTTTGCCTATTTTGCAATATTGTGAATCATCTGAATCATGCTATAGTGTAGAAAGTTAACTGGAAGCTTTCCCAGTTTCCCGGAACTTTACAGACTACAGTTTTGTTGGAGAGACACATTTGAGAAGCATATTAGGTGGCATTTAAGCCCTTATTTAAACTCAGTTCATGCATATGAGTGATTCCTTTGGGGGCATGGTGGCTCAGTGGTTAGCACGTTTGCCTTGTCTTGCCTTGGGGGTTGGGGTTTCAATTCCCTCCACCCTGTGTGTGGAGTTTGCATGTTCTACCTGTGCTTCGGGGGTACTTTGGTTTCCCCAGTCCAAAGACATGTGTTGTAGGCTGACTGGCATTTCCAAATTGTCTGTAGTGTGTGTGTGAATGTGCCCTGTGATGGGTTGGCCCCAGGGTCATCCAGGGTGTCCTACACCTTGTGCCCCGAGATCCCTGGGATAGGCTCCAGGCTCCCTGCTACCTTAAGCAATACAGAAAATGGATGGATGGATGGATGGATGGATGGATAGAGTGATTCCATAACTAGGGCGTGATTTAGCCCCTGTAACTCTTAATTTTTTTATTTTTTTTTAGCATTTTCAACAATGAATCTAAGGAAATATGCATTTAATCATTAAAAAAAAAAAACATGTTAAATAATCTCAGGCAACAGTTTCTCATTTTACAAGCATCCACTGCTGAAAATGGCTGCATTTTGCTCATGGATAACCATGCTAATGACATGAAGACATTAAGCATATTTTAATTATTTACTAATACCTTTTTTTACTACTTTGCTCATCAGTGACCGCTGATACACATTATCATTAAAAATTAAGAAAAAAACGAATATGCAAACTTATTTTTCATCTTCCATGATCTTCAGGAAATTCAGATGATGCAAATTCCTGTTGAACACGACTGTGGAATATTCCAAATATTTCACAGGGGTGAATATGTTCAGGTAAGACAGCTAAATGAATGTAATTATTATATTTTTTCTTCCATATCTTATAATGGATTTTGAATGTGAAATGTTAACATTGAAGTATGAACATAGAACAAATATTTAAATGTAAAAATGTAGTTACAGTGGGCTGTAACAGGAAAAATGGGGCAATTTGCCTATGTGTAAAATGTAATTTACCTTACCGTTAGTGTTATATCAACAGGACACATATGGCACCACAATTGTAGAATCACCAATCAAGTATCTTCATTTAAAAAAAAAAAAACAACAACAAACAAACAAACAAAAAAAAACTGCACATCCATCTATCTACGTTTCCAACAAGAGCACTTTCAAGGAATGTGAAATTTTTGGAGATTTTTTCTTTTTCTTTTTTTTCTTCTGTAGCTGTATTACATCACCATTATGTGACTAAAACAAACAGTATACCAAGACATCATAATGTTTTAACATAAATCAGTCAGGAAAGTGCCAAAATCTGTTGGAAGAAGGCATTTTTACCTGTTGCAAGTGTTATGAATTCCTATGACTATACTGCCCTTAATAATATGAATGTGAGAAACAAATACTGAATGTAAGATGTAAAGCATGTAAACACCCGAGCTCAAAGAAGTAAATGTGATATTAGTTTATCTTTTGTCTGGATGCAAATACAGGGTTCAGTTCAACAAAATTAGGACACACAAACCTAATGAGCTAGCCAGTAATCAGAATCATGAATGAGGCAAATAGTTGATCTACAAATGGGCTCATTATGATCCCTGAAATGTATTAAATATAGAGGAAACAAATGAGAGTTTTGTGTATAATGTGAGCAGTAAAACTAGTAATATCTTGGTCAAATCTAGCAAATATGTCACGTATTAATGTGCAATGTGACAAGTATAACTATCTCATAGAAAGAGCAAATATAAGACATGTCCAGGAAAAAAAAAAATAGTTGTGATGCACTTGGACTGGAAAGTCTTTTGCCCTGTTCAGTGCATTAAGTGAAATATGGCCAAAATAGAGAGATGAGAGCATACAAAGAGACTGCAACTCAGCTGAGCTATTTTTGCCAGCTTTTTCTTCTATTTTTCACTGTGTGCACTGAGCTGCGTGCCCCTTTGGGGAGGAGGGATGTGGAGTAGGCGGGAAACTGCTGCTGACTACAAATGAGAACAGCAGCCTTCACTCTGATCCCATCAGCGACAATCTATAAACACACTTTTCCCTAGACACAGAACTGTAACATGTAATGAAGGACATGATACTCGCTTCTACAATGCACATGATAGCGTACATTAATGAAGAATTATGTAGTGTAGTTTACATGCCATAACAAATTATAAAAGAAGTAGAAAGAGGAGATGGTTTAGACTAAAACCAGAGCATTGAACCCTGCTTCATGAGACTTAACACTGTGTCTTCCTTTTACACACCTACATTCAAGGCATTAAGCAGGCAAGTGTGTGGTACACATACCAACATAGTTACTAGGTAGAAATACTGTATGTATATTCACCCTATAATACAACATGCATAAACAGGCAATAATTAGATTGATACCTTAAAGTATATGCAAGTTATCCCGGCTAAAATGCCAGTTTAATTGTCGATATAATTTAAAACATTATTGACAATATAATTTAACATTCTTTTACCTGCTGCCTATTTTGTATTTAGCATTTTGCCAAACCTAAAATGTCACACTTGAAAAGCAGAATCAGGGGTCTCATTTATCAATCACATGTACACAGTTTTGTATGTATAAAATGACCATTAAATCAGTCTTTTATTGGGAAGTTGTATACCATATGTGGCTATTTGGAGTGGTTCATTATGCAAATGTGTTATTTTGTGCATATAGCCCTAAAATCACCCTTTCAATGGGAAGATGTTTACCATATATGACAATTTGGTTCTTTATCTTTATTTTTATCAAAATCACCCTTTTAAAGGCATCATATAATGATTTTTAAATGTTTTTATACATTCATTATTTTGATTATTGGGTGCAATAGAATAGGTTAACATGCTCAAACATGTTCAAAAAAGTCATTATTTGTCATATATTGTACATTATTGCAGTACCTCTATTCCCAGGCTGCCTGAAACACTCCGATTTCTTCAAAGCCTCTCCTTCCGAAAAGCCCAGAGTACTCCGATTGGCCAGCTGATCCACTGCATTGTGATTGGCCAAAAACCTCAAGCATTTGTCAGAAATGTAATGCCCGCTGGGTCAGCCTCCAAAGCTTCTAAAGCAATTCTAGGCTCCTAAGCAACATGTCGCTTTTATCATATCAGTTTGAGCCAAAGTCAGATTTAGAAAATGAGAGTGATCAAGCAGAACCAACTTTGCATAATAAACTGTTATAATATAAATATAAACCGTTTCAAGATACAATCACAACAGCAGCTACGATCAACGTGCCTGTCAGACCATCAACATACAAACAAACACTTACAATACTGAGGCAACTTAGAAAACTTTATCTAGCATGTTAGCAGAGGTCTACAACTGATCCCTGGGCCACAACACAAAACTCTGCATTTGAACAGTAAATAGCAGATACTTCATATTTACAGGTTCTGATTCAGAAGTGCAAGATTGTCTGAGCAAAGTGGGAATTGCCCCACTTTTCAGGAGTAGCCTTTGTGTCCAGCCTGCCATGTACTCTCCCAGGTTCAGGAAGCTGTCCTTCATTAAATGCACTGTGTACAAGCAAACATTTGGGGTGTACTGCTCAGGAACAGCGTTATAAATAAACAGTAAACAATGAATCCTAATTTCATCTGTTTTTGGAAGGCTAAACAAAGGGGTTTTGCTTTCACACCAAAACACACAGCATCTCCATGACATGGCGCCTGAATTCACTGAAGCCTCACCTTGTTTCTTCATACCTGCCTTTGGGCAGGATTATGCTAATAGTGCACGCTGTGACCTAGACGATTGAGGAAGTAATATCTGGACTTCGAACTACGCATTAGATAAACTACATCCCTTTGGGGGAGTCTATGAGCTTTGTGTCTTTGCAGATCTTATACATGCACAAACAGATACATTACATAACCAAACAAAAGGAAAACATTAAAAATCATCATATAACTCCTTTAAAGAGAAGACGTTTACCACCTGTGCTTCTTTATATAAATGTGCATATAGCCCTAAAATCACCCTTTTAGAGGGAAGATGTTTACCATATGTGCCAATTTGGGTGGTTCTTCATGTAACTGGGGTGTTTTTGTGGGTATAACCCTAAAATCACCCTTTTAAAGGGCAGATGATTACCATATGTCGTGATGTGGGGCAGTTCATTATATGCTGTAAATGGGCTGTTTTTGTGCATATAGCCTTGCAAATCATAATTTTTAAAGGAAGATGTTTACCATATATGGCCCTGCTTAAAGTAAATGAGGTGTTTTTTTGCATATATCTCTAAAATCACCCTTTTATAGGGACATTGTGTATTATATATGACTATTTGATGTGTTTCTGGTTCTGCAGTACCTGCACATTTGAGTGTTTTTCCTGCTCTCACAGTTGATTTAACAAATCAGCTAATTATCAATTGAAGTGGTTGTGTTAGAGAACAGAAAACACAAAAATGTGCAGAACAGGGGGTTATCAAAGACCAGGGTTGGGAATATGTGCCATATCGAAATGGTTCTCAAGTAAAACTTTTTTTGTAGAAATCTAAGAATCTTTAAATATATAAAGAAGGCCTTGTAGAAACCATACTGTGATTTTTTTGTCATATAGCCACATCTATAAGACTCCATGGATTTATATATAAGAATTACAGTGACAGTAAATCTAATTTAAAATAGACTGCCCTTTCAGGTTTTGCAAAATGAATGATATTTTTTGTTCTTAATACCAAGGACAGTACTGGAATGATGGAACAGAATTCTTCAAAAGATACAATTTACATCATTTTCATTCTCATCAAACCATTTAGTGACCCTTGCGCACTGTGGAGAGGGGCAGGGTCAAACTGGAAGAGACCATTCCCATAAGGATAGACATGTTTCATCATAGGATAAAGGTGATCAGTCAGCAGTACTGATTTGGAGTGGCACTTTACTCCAATGGCACAAGTGGATTTTTCCTTCAGTATATCACCTGACCGTATACATATAGCTTCAACCCTATAGAGGGTTACAACTTTACGGCTCAATATCTTAAAATCTTAGAACTATTAGAGAAAACATTATAAATGTTATAAATGCATTTCTTTGACCTGGAATCCACATTCCATGAAACATCTTTAAAATGGCTGCTTACAGTTGTGCCACATCTGACCCATCATATGCTTGATAGCTCACAGTATATGACCACATCTACCTGACTATTACACCCATTTGTGGGCCTTTCCCAAATTTTTGCTAAAAAAAAAAAGGAAGCACACAATTGTGTAGTTTGTCTTTGTATGCTGTAGCTTCTTGCCCAACATCAGTACCTGAACTCACTTATGCTCTTGTGGCTGAATGCACACAAATACCCACAGTTCCAAAATCTAGTGAAAGTCTTGCTTTCACATGTGTGAAACACATGTGCATGCTGTTTTGCAACTGCATAACAGAAGCCAATCCAACAAAAAATGCAAAAGCTAAAGTGAAAAAAGTAAAACAAGTGCACTGAATAAGCCATTTCTGATTGAATTGTGAGTTCTGACCATTTCAGATTCATGATTCAGATAGTGAACACAATACAGCTTGAGTAGAAGTTTGGGATGCTGGGAAACTCACCCTGTAATGTGGGGGGGTTCAGTGGTCAGAAGAACCAGTGGTGGTTGGTCCCTCTCAATGAGCCATACTTTGTAGCGCCCTTTTTGCCTGGGGTGCAGAAACACAGTCACCTCCAACCCACAAGGTCGATAGATAGAACGAAGCCATGGACTGAGAACCCATGGTCCGCCCACAGCCGAGCCGTTCACTAACACAAAGCGACCTGAAAATAAAATAGCAAAAAGTTAAATGAATGCATCTATTAATAAAAGCCTTTCAGAACAGATTTTCTTTTTATTTGTAAAGGATCTGTGTTTGCTCTGGGCATCTCAAGAGAATGCCTCACTCTGGACTACTGGTGACTCCAAATATGAAACCTGGAGCTCAATCACCAAAATTTGCACACAGAGCCGAAGACATGACTGGGGGGGAAATGACAACACCAAAAAAAAAAAACCTGTAAGAAAGAAATAATGAAAGAGATGGGGAGAAATCAAAGCTCTCTTTGTGGGCTTTGATTTGCAACCCTCTCTCTCTCTCTTTCTCTATCGCTCTCTCACTCTCTCTCTCTCTCTCTCTCTCCCTCCCTCCCTCTCCGATATATTCAGCTCCTTCAGTCAGTAACTGCTTTACAGAAAGTGGGGGAAAGAAGAAAAGCAAAAGGCCAGCAAGGCCTTCTTTTGAAGATAAGAGAAATAGAAACATCATCACTAGAGACAAAAAATATCCAAATGCCCCATATCCAGTACTCAAACAGTATCTGTAGGCTGTATCTTTCTTTTCCATCAGGAGTCATATCAATCATTACAGAACTGCAGCTTTGTGTCTCTTACCACAAAACCACATTACCACATTTACTCTTCTGAAATTTAGATGAATTTTATCTTTCATTCTTATTTTGTTTTATTCTAACTGGATCCAAACACAGCACAACGGGTAGCCTCTAGGTTCTCCGGTTTCCTCCCACCCCCAAAATCATGCCAACATGTGGACTGGATAATCTAAATTGCCCCTAGGTGTGAAGAGGTTCAAATTCAGACTAATGCTTGCATTAACCTCACAGCTATTCAGAAATGCAAATAAGAAGTCAGTGGATTAACATCATATATAATTACTGTTCTTACAATGAAGCAAAGCTTTTTTGTGTTTTTTTTTTTTTTTTGTTATTTAATATACATGCCGTACATAATATCCTCTTCAAATTCAATGTCTTTTGACTTTTTACAGTAATTATTTATAATATGAACAAAAAAGTATGTAAAAAAATGCATACAAAGTATGCATAAAAATTATATTTAAAAAAAGGAGCTGCTAGGGGAAAAATATTCAAACAACACAAAATACCACATTAGTACTTTGATGCAAAACTGTCGTTAGCAATTACAGCTTTGTGAAATCTACAGAAGAAGTAATTAGCTATTTGCAGCATTGTCATTCAATTTTCGCCAATTCCTTCTTGCAAATCATCTTCAATTCCCCTGTGTTATGTGGATCCCTCTGATGGACTCAATTCAAATTTTCAAAATCCTCCACGAATTATCAATGTAATTCAGGAGGTTTGGCTAGCAGATGTAAGACCTTCTTGAGATATTTTGGCTGTTGTCTTGTTGAAATGTCCATCTTCTCACCAGATTGAATTTCTAGGCTGATGAGATTAAATTCTCCTCTAATATATCCTGGTACATAGCTCCATTCACATATCCTTCTATCCTTGGAACTGTTGAAAGGTTTTATGTAAAACCCTACAACAGAGTGTTTCCCTTTCCCAGGTTGTGCCAAGCAGAATCCATTTAAGAAAGCTGACAACATTTAACTATCCAAAATACTACTTAAGAGTGTAGTTATCAAGAAGGTTAATGGTAGGAGTAGGTAGAAATACACAGTTTGAATCAGAAACAGCAGATCAGAACATTACAAATGTTAATGCTCATGTTTCTGGGAAGAAAGGAAAGTGCGCATGAAAATATTTTCCAGACCAATTTCTTCAGTCCAGGTTCCACAAATGAGGCCAATTTATGAATCTTTGTGAATTTATTTCAGGCATTTTGCAATTTAAATGCAGACTTTTAAATACGACATGGTGGGATTTTCAATTTGGTAGGTTAACATAGTTGGACAAAAAAAAGAGAGAGAGATACTAAATCCAGAGATATAAAAAGTGGCTGAATTAAAATGGTGTCCGAAATGCTCCAGGGGACTAAGGGAAAGGTAGCCTTAATTGTACCTTCATCAAAAAGAGTTTTTACACTTTTATTATGTTTTTCTCAGGTTGCCTCTTATTTCTACTTACCACTACACTCTCAGGAGCACAGTTTAGCTGGAGCCCATTACAGGCTGAGATCCTATGTGCATGATTCACAATACACTTCAGAGAATTTGTCAGCAAGAGCATGAGCTGTTCTAGGGCATTTTCAGGAAGTTCCACAGGCTGCACAATTCTATAGATATGCTGGCTGCACAAAACACATCATGCAGTAAATACAAGTTCCTATTAAAGCTTTTAGAAAAGTCCTCTTATTGCATAGTGAACATACTAGCCACTGTAATTAATTAGTAAAAGATTCAAAATTGATGGGACACTTAAAAAAACATGAACATTGTAAAAAAGACTAGGCAATGATTTTGAAATCTTCTAAAACTATCCAGTTTCAGCCAGCCTGTGCCCACTGCAGTAGCCTCAGATTCCTGTTCTTGGCTGACAGGAGAAGAACCTGATGTGGTCTTCTGAACTTTTAACTCATCTGCTTCAACGTTTAACGTGTTGTATATTCTGAGATGCTTTTGTGCTCACCATGATTGTAGAGAGTGCATATTTGAGTTACTACAGATTTCCTGTCAACTCAAACCAGTCTAGTCATTCTCCTCTGATCTCTCTCATCAAGTCATTTCTGCCCACAGAACTGCTGCTTACTGGATGATTATTTTTATTTTCCACCATTCTGTGAAAACTCTGGAGATTGTTGTGCATGGAAAAACAGCAATTTCTGAAATACTAAAAAGAAATGTGTACAAATTCAAATGCCTGATTTAGTTCACTTTCATACAAAGGAAGAATAACAAGAAACAAACATTAACCTCACCCATAACCTTGATCTTACCATTTCTATCTTTTCATAACGCTGCAAATTATTATGAATTTGTAAGCATGAGTCCATGTTTACTAGGACAGAACCATCTTTAAATTCAGATGATATTTATTACAGCACATCCTTTGAAATACATCCACATTTATCATAAGATAGGAAGTAAGTGACTTACTACTTACTTATTATTTATGTATTACTTATTACTTGCTATCAGTCCAGCCAACTGCTACAAGACAATTTGCTTCCTGAGTGATATAAATAAATAATAGTGAGTGAAATGAATAAATAAATAGATAAATAAATAAATAAATAAATAAATCACCAGCAGGAATGCACACCTCCTCATTCCCATGCACAATTACAAATTTAATCAGCACAAAGCTTTATCTTGACAGACTGCCAAAAAAAAAAATAGTGCCAGTGTTTGCAAACACTGCATTTTGCACAGAAAACACAATGTAAAGGCTAAATTGAAAAATTAAGCACTGACATATATTGTCCACTGTAATGAGAATCATATATTTACATTTCATTTATCATTAGCCAAGTTTTAAATAGATCACAGCATATTACTAAACTGGGTTTGAATTGGCTGGGGAACAATTAAAAGAGGGAAAATAAATTTAAAGCCAAAAGCATGACTTAACAGCCACACACAAACAACACCCTCTAGTGAACCTAAAGAAATATCTAAAAACACCCTAAACCATGAAGTTATTTCCAAGTGAAAGTGCAAATTAATTGCATTTTCTTTTTAGAAACATTCAGAAGCCTTGTTAATTGCCCAAGGAAATGGATAAAGCACTCAGGCTAGACAAAAGAAGCCATGTACAAGGTTATATTGCATTAAAAGTAATTTGCACACTGAAACTCCAAGCGAAACTGGATTTTTCAAAAGAGTAACAATATGTATTGTCAGAGCCTTACTAAAGGGAAAATTATACTTTCACGTAGAGAACACAGCATGTCATAAAGTGTTTTATAGTTCTTATACTTTGAAAAAAAAACACTCACTGAATTTACTTAATTCAATTGCATACATCGGTTCTACATGCGTGACAATTCAATTTGTTTTCTTGATTTGATCATACATTTTTGATCATACAAGCCCTGGAATAAAATCAAGGCCGGCGTGTTCATCCAAGGCCAGGATAAAACCCAGGTGAATTGCAACACTGTGAACTGCAACATTACATTATTGTGTTGCACATGACAATAACATTAATTTAATAGTATTGTTATTTCTTCCCATCAGTGCAAACATTGTTGCGAGATTTTAATGGATCACGTTAATACTGTGTGAATTGATCACAGTCGCTCTACATACTTAAACTAGTGATTAGAAGCTCGTTTAAATTCAATTTGGTGTAAGCAATGATATGACATTTTGATGAAAAACGAAATATTTTAAACTATATGTAACATGTTCTGTTAAATCTGACAGACCACATATTCCTTTTTTTCCAACTTGTAGTTTTTTTTTTCTCCAAAAATTAATGAACACCTATCTCTTGAAATTAATAAGACAAAAATTTCCTGTTACCAAGAAAATCCAAAGTCCTCTTTCTGAAGTAGTAACAGCTTTACAGACTGTTACAAAGTACTAACACTGCAGACTCTTCATGTTTTCTGAAGATTCTCAGCTCAAAAACGATGGGGGACAAACTCTCAGCCAACTTCTGGCTACAAATGTAAGTAGCTTATTATTGTTGTTGTAGCTCTTAACTGATTACTTACGTTAACGATTTTGAACTTTATTTTGACATTCTATATACGGTTTGTTTTAAGTGTTCAATGATTTTTTTTAATCCATTAGCTTGCCTATGATTTTGCCTAACCTATTGTGACAGAAAAAAGTGAGATTAAGCTAACGAATTTATATGACATATAAAACAAATATTTTTAAGTTTTTAATTTTTGGTGAAGTTTTACAATGCAAGTACGTAGTCATGTTGCCGGAAATTAAATTATCAGTGTCCCAAAGTGTAGTGAGCCAGGGTCCTTACCAGTGCCCAAATTCATGTACATGATATATTGAGTCACTACCTACTGAAGTAGGGTGTTGGTTGAGACATACCCCTTATATACTGTAAGAGTGTAAATGGGTCCAGGTGTGTAATCAGTAATCAGGTGAATGTGAACGTGAGAGAGTCTGTAGTGGCTGGGTTTTGTAGTCATCAGTGGCCATATTTGTAGGCCGTGATGTATTCTGAGAATTGTATTTGGACACAGATTCCGGTATAGACATGACAATTAAATTTAAACCTGTGATGGGTTAAAGTGCTGAAACCTTTGCACTTGGAATGGCCAGGTCATTTTAACCATTATCAGTCCACAGAATTCTCTAGACTGATTTTTTCATTCATTCATTTAGATCTCAGATCTCTTGTTTCTATGAACTACAAGAAAGTAGTAATTAATCTAAAATTATAGCATGCATCTACATGAGGGTTAAAAAAAACATTTGAACCATTGTTTTAAAAGTGGACTAAATGATTACTAGAAATACCTTTTTGTATACCCTTATTAAGATCTTTCTCAAATCTGAGTGAAATGCGTATCTTTTAAAAACCCAATTTATACTAAAAGGCAGACTGCTGTGTGTCTTCTAAAGATATGAAGAAATGAGACTCATAAAAAGCTCTACTGTGTGGTCATGCTCATTACACTGATCACACTACACTGTTTTATCTTCCTGCTCAGGGAGTACTCAACACCTGTTTGTTTGATTCATATTTGCTGCCTTTTTTTTGCTTCCCAGATTCAGTGCCTGACACCAGGAACCTTTGATCTCCATCTGTCTCTGTGATGTCCGAAACAAAAGGCCATGTCAAGCACAACAAAGAACGGCAGAGGAACAGCAGCAAAAAAGCACCAAAAGACACTCTCAACTCCATCTCCAGAGCTGAGATTTAAAAAAAAGAAGTAATGTAGTGTCAGAGCAAACAACTAACTGAATGCCTATGGGACATCATGTTCAAAGTCTTTCTCCCTCTAATGTTCACTGAGACAGCACTACCACCACAAATACTGTGTGGTACACATTCTTTGGGAGTCTGAGAGAGAAAATAACTCACTGAAACAGAGAAGAATTTCATCCTGAATCTAACCATACTGTTAGATGGTACTGGTAGCGCTACTGGGCCATTCAATCCAGCCCTGAAAGGAGATCACTAGTGTTGATTAACAATAATTCATGAGAAAAAGATGATTTTAATCCATCCATTTTCTATACCGCTTATCCTACACAGGGTCACGGGGGAGTCTGGAGCCTATTCCAAGGGACTCGGGGCACAAGTCCCCACAGGGATTTGGGGCACAAGGAGGGGTACACCCTGGAAAAAGTACCAACCCGTCACAGGGCACAATCACACACACATTCACAAACCCATTCACACACTACGGACAATTTAGAGATGCCAATCAGCCTACAACACATGCCTTTGTACTGGGGGAGGAAAGCAGAGTACCCAGAGGAAATCCCAGAAGCACGGGAGAACATGCAAACACCGAGCACATGGTGGAGGTGGAAATCGAACCCCCAACCTCAGTGGGTTGAATTATTTTTTATTTAATAATTAATAATAAATATCTAGCTACCTATTCATCCACTGTAAAATTTACATTCTTGGAAACATCACATTACAACATTACATTCTTGGGAAACGTTGCAACAAAGTCATCTTCATGAATGAATAAAATTAATTGTAAAATATTTTTAAAACATATATGAAATATATGTTTAAAAATACAATTTTTGTTGCTAACAGTGCTGCAAATCCATTACATTACTATTAAATTTCCTGTGTAAAAATTGCAGATTGTTTTTTTTCTTTTTTTCAGATAGTTTAGACCCTATATAGAAATCCATAATTTTTTACAGCAGAATGAAGAAAAATGCACAATGCATAACAATGTGCATTAAACCAAATTTGCTATGAACAGAGGTTCAATACTGTAAACAAAATGTACTACAGGTTCACCATATTTTAATGTAGTATTAATAAATAATAATCATATCCTAATAAATAAATAAATGTATAAATTCTCCTGAAAATTTAACTGAATATACAAAAGGTCTCTGACCCAGGGAAAATGATCGATTCAAACATGAGGAGTTCCCTAGCAGTGCCTGTGGCATCATCTTAACTGTAAAGAGAGCTCCAAAGTCAGCTACAATATCTGGTTTCTGCCATTTTCTCAGGCACTGTAGATCACAGCGACACATGACTGGTGTCGTTTGGAAGCTACTGAAAAGAACTGTTACAATATTGTTGTGTTACCATACAGCCTATAATGCATGTCGGTCAATCAGAGCTATTTGTCGACATGCTTTCTCCATAGGTTGTGTAGATTGTTCAAACAGTGCAACTGCAATTGCATTAGATGCATAATTAATAGAATGCTCAAATACACCATGTGAATCATATATTTCTCCCATGCACATCATCACATTTCTGCATCTTGATGCATCTAAGCACTTCTGTAAGTTGCACTGGACAAGGATATCTGCCAAATGCCATAAATGTAAATCATGTCACTATGTATTGTTACATTGCTAATATTTATTGATTTACTTCATTTACCTTACCTACTTTTCATCCGTTGTAAAATTGGATTAAAAATCTGGTTACTTTAAAAAAAAAAAAAAAAAAAAAAGGATTAACAATTTCATTGTTAAAAATTTACATTTTTTGGCATTTATCAGATGCCCTTATCCAGAGCGACTCACATTTATACAGCAGCGCAGTTGAGGGTTAAGGGTTCAAGGCCCCAGCAGTGGCAGCTTAAGAGTACTGGCATTTGAACTCACAACCTTCTGATAAGTAGCCCAAAATCTTAACCACCAAGCTACCACAACCCTAATTGTCCTAATTCCTACCTGCCCTAATTCTCATTATTTCAGGGAGGGTGGGGTCAGCAATTATGACCTTTGTCCTTGTAATTACACAGTCATTTTACACATTAGAATCCACAGAATTCTCTAGACTGATTTTTGTCTTTTGCTGTACATTTACAGTTACCTGTGTTTAACACCAGGATGTACCAATGGGGTCTTATTCATTCATTCAATCACTGATCCATCGATTCATTTATCTATTAATTCATTCACTTATTATTAATAACAAGCTTAGCTATAAATCTGATCAACTTATTTCACCTAAGAAGTTGAAGAAAATTTCAGATTTCTGTTTAGACCCTATTTAGACCCTACATTGTCTATTCACATGCAAGTCAATTACAGAGAGTAGCATCAGGAAAGTTTTAGTCATCCTGTTTCTCATATCCCTCAGGTGAGTCAGCTGTCCATTGGTGCATATGCAGCTGGTGGTTTGTGAGCTGACAGGTTGTAAAGCGCTGTGGATTGTGCAGCACTGGCTGTGCCTGTAGCTAAAGTAACATGTTGTGAGGAAGCTGTTTATTGGTGTCTGCCCTAAAAGCTGGCTGAGTCTTTGTGCTGAGATCATTGAGACTCTAGTCCACTGAGACTGCTTTTATAGGAATCTGTTTTCAGGCGCAGGAGGTTGATAATGGTAGAACATTGCATTTCCACTTTTATGGTTATTTGCCCCAATGTCAGTGAATACATAGGCTTTGTCATAAAATTAGCTTCGTCACCTGGGGTTTTTTTAGCATCAGAATAGGCAGCGTGAATGAATGGTATCAGCATTGATTCTGAGTTAATGATATGAGCATCAAATGAAGATCTGTGCATGATACTTAATGTTTTGCTTAATGACATTCTTATCCTTATGTTATCCTTAATGACAGATTAGATGCAGGTGCAAATTTTATTTATTGTATTTATTATATAAATCACAAGCAAATGTAACTGAAGGAAAGTTTGGGCTGTGAAGGGGAAAAAAGCTGAAGATGCAATGTTTCAGGCAAACAGACTGGACTCAGCTAAACTCAATAACTAAGCAAAAAAAAAAAAGGGTTAGAATCAGGAAAATAAAATCTATCAAACAATACAAACAAGGCTCATAAACATCACTGGTGAAAAGCAGGAGCAGGTTATTTAAATGATAATCTATGAACAGTCTGGAGATTGTAAATGGGGATGGTGTCATGTGATGTGGCCATTAGTACTACTTTGTTATAGGAGAGAAATACTGCATGTTTATATAGCTTAGTTATGGGTTACAGTAAATGACTATTTGAGAGGTTCTTAAGTAATGACAAGATCATTCATATTCACTACCTACTTTATCCTAGTCAGGGTTTGCGGTGCATCCGGAGCCAATTCCGGGAACACTGGGTGTGATGTGATAACACACCCTGGACTCATATATATTCACACACTCATTCACACATCCATCTGATGGCATGTTTTTGGGAGGTGGGAGGAAACTGGAGAGCCCGGAGGAAACCCATTCGGAAACTTTGCACAGACAGTAACCCGAGCTCAGGATCGAACCAGTACTTCTGAGCTTTAACTCTGCCCGCTGCACCACTATTACCAAATGAATTAGTAAACTGGGACTTTGGATTTTCTGTAGACACAAACATAAAAATAATGCTTTTGTTGAGCATGGGACAAGTTTTTGTCTGAAGTAATGTATCAAAACCAAGCCAAGTGTGAGATTCCAACAAGATTTGTGAAACTGAAGAGAAAAAAAAAATCACTCTAGGAGACTTTGTAAGGTGATATTTATGAGTGCTGTCAAGGAGACTAGGGTCATATCCACTTAAACTAACACAGGTTTTTTTTCCCCAGAGTTCCAAGAAATTTTGTAAGTTATTTCACACCCAGCAAAAACTCACTGAAAATACAACTTTGCCAGACGTCTCTACAACGTTGAGATTTGGTTGAAAAGTGAAAAGGCGTCTTTTTCAGGCTGATTCAAGACTTGAATTCAACCTAATTTCAACCATGAATGCATGATTATATATTATATTCATTATATTATTATAATCATTATATTATATTCATAATTACTCTCAAAATAAGACAAAAAAGTACCAATAAAACATTTATTGACACATGCCAGATACATCCACCAGACCTTCAGACGGGATGCTATAGTATGTACAATAATATATATATATATATATATATATATATATATATATATATATATATATATATATATATATATTTTTTTTTTTTTTTTTTTTTTATCTGAGCACATCTTGAGTACTAAAAGCCAGATAACATCAACAGACTTACATGTCACTTCACCACAGAGGAACTAAAGTCCATGGAAACAAAACTGAATTTAAGACATTGTTAAGATATTTTAAGGATCCACGGGATACAGCCCTATTCTGCAGCTTATTTTACAGCTGATTAGCTTCACTAAACTTCAGTCAAACACACGTTTCCATTCCACATCTTCATTGCTCTCAGTTTTGATCTTATGTATGTAGTTTTTCTGCCTTTTTCACTACCCCTGTAGTAGTTACATTGCATTCTACAATATACTAGAAATATTTCAGTGATTAATTAATGCTGCTGGTGTCTCTCGCTATTAAACAAATCGGATCAAAGGGTCTGTGAATGCTTATTGTAATAAAACATTTTTTTGTTACTGCGGTAACTGAACACTGGACAGTTTCTGAAATCTTATTAACTGGTCATGATATTTGGTCATGGATTTACTTCAGTCACATCCTAAAGTAGAAGGGCTTTGTGATGCAATTTATCATGCTAATGCTGTTAGCATTATTCATGTCTGCCGATATATACTCACTGCACAGAGAATTACATTTACATTTTCTGCTTGTTTTGATTCTATGGATCACAAGATTTCAATTTCACCCCTATCATCTGCTTCCAATTCAACCATTTTTTAAATTTCATATTTGTCATAATGTTGTCATTTGTGTGTATGTGTGTGTGTGTGTGTGTGTGTGTGTGTGTGTGTGTGTGTGTAGGTGCATGCATGTGTTAGTAAAAACATTTTAAAAATTTGCAGCTGCATTAATAGATACCTTTAACTCCTGTGCCTTGGGTCAGATTTAGCAAAAGGCATAGTTTAAAGTTCAAAAATAAATGTGCGCTCTGATCTTCTCCTGTGAGCTTCATCTAATCCATCTTCAAATATATTTATACCTTCCATATGTCTGTCAAACCATTTTCAAGGTCGAACTCAAATACCAACGTTCTACAGCTGAAAAATGTAGCAAAAATCACAGCCTTGTTTATTTAAATGTCTCAATCGATTGTATTGAAACTTTAGTCTTTTTTCCCCTGTTAGTAAAAAAGGAATGTTTTATAATGAATTGATAAACTAAACATCATTCTGTCTTTTAGTGTAATTATAACAGACTATGGCTTTCATTCTAATAGATAATTAGATAAAGTACTTTGGTGGATAAACAACCTTCTGGGGCTCTAAAGGCAGATATAATATATAATACATATTAATATACAATATAATATATAAGCTATTTTGTACATATTTTACCTGTAATTGCAAAAAAAAAAAAAGAAAGAAGAAAAAACAAACTTAAATGCATGTGTATGTTTAAATGTTAATTTACTAAGTAATGGCTTTAAGTAATGGCTCCAGGCTGTAGAAGGCTGACAGAGTTATTTATTATTTATTTATCGAGCCAGTGCCAACACCTAATGTGCTGAAAGATGGCACCGCTCAGCACCAAAAAGGCCGAGCACTAGGTTGCATTATATATAGCCTCCAGTTCAAATGCTAGAGCCAGAGAAAAACTCATTTCATACATTTTTTTTTTGCGCAGTAGACAGAAAGAAATCAATAGGTAATATGCCACCTCGTTTAGGGAACTCTACGATTATATAATGATGGAGATCACATATAGTAAGGCCAAAGTTCCCCACATTGATCCACACATCCAAATGGAGAATGACTCTCCTGCTTTAAACCAGAAAAAAAACGGGTTGACACATTCAGTCTAAGAGGTTTTTATTCATGTGTTCTTTTTTAAATGTTCTGTTACCTTACATTGGGTGTCTGGGAATAGTCTGCTCTGTTTTTGCAACAAGATTTAGAAAAAATTCTTATTGAATCATGAGTCTAGTTTTGACCTTATTATTCATGACCCTGTGCATGAGTGTGGGTGTGTGTAGGGCATAGACGTGGACCTGGGCGCAGATTTAAAATAAATAAATAAATAAACAAACAAACAAAACAAATGAACAGTCAAACAGAAATCAGAAAAGATTTCTGATTATTAAATAAATTATACATAATTTACTAATGTTCCCATTAATAATAAGCACGCACGATCTGTGTCCAGGTACTGTTGCACACATTGCACCCCTTGACACACTGGTCTTTTGTGTGTCTGTTTCTATGTGGCATAATACAATAAGAACAAAACAGGCTCAAATAAATACACAAGAACACCAGCCCAGACAAGCTGTGCTAAGCTAGAGCAATGGGGACTAGCTCTATAAATTATATAAAGAAATCAGAAGGTGGTCGCTTTGTAGTTAAGACAAAAGGAATGCATCCATAAATAAGTAACATCCCCTCAAGCACAAACACCTTTGGTTTCAGGCAATTCCCCAACATTGACAGATCTGTGGCCAGATAACACTCCTGCTGGAGTCTTTAATCACACTGAAGAACCAGATTAGTGTAGAGGATCCAGGACTGAAAAAGTCTATAACTCTCTAAAGAGGACAGTTCCTACAACTAGCCCCTTCACAGCAGACATATTACCTGATTAGCTTGCATCAACAGAAGTTAATAACTCCATTAGAGGCAAGAAGATGTGCTATTTTTTTCCCTCTGATTCTTGCAATTGCTTTCTCTCTAGGGAAAGTGTAAAAAAGGAGGAGAAGGAGGAGGAGGCGAGTTAAGGAAAATGAGGGTGAGTTACACTTAAGAAGCATTGTCCTTGAATCATTAGGGATGAGAAACAGCCTACTATTAATCACACAATTTTAGTGAACTTAAATTTAACATGCTTACAACAAACACTGAATATGCGCTCATATTTAAAAATGCACTTGCCAGAAGAACAGGGTAAGTAATAGGGTTACATGAAAGGAGGGTGTAATAGGTCATTAGTATGGTTAAGAGTGTGAATAATGAATATGTGCAAGAAGATAATGTAAATCTTATTAAAATAGCTTTATATTTTCACAAGGTAAAAAATGGACATGAATACGTTTCAAACTTCAGTAAACATGAGAAAATTACAACACATCCCTGTTATTATCTCTGTCATTAAAGGCAGTCACAAAACCTTTTGATTTACACAGGTAGAAACATGTCTTCGTCAGTCTTAAGCAAATTGCCACATAAGATGTGACCTCTTTTCCCATAGGGCTTTGGATCTGCCAGTCAACTGTCAACAAATCTGACTCCATCATTCATGCTCTGGCACTTCATGTCCTTTTCATTTTATGTCCTAGCACTCACAGAAACATGAATCCACCCTCCCGAAACTATCTCACACTTTGACTGTTTGATGAGGGAGCAGTTTTGCTGATTTTCCAAAAATAGAAATTCATACCTTTTATGTTCTTTATGCAATATAACTTTATTTTATTACCACACAAATTGTATACTTTTACTGGTCCTTTATTATTAATATACACATCATGGTCATCCGTCCTCCACCAGGTTGTCAAGGAGCAAGACATAACAATGTCCTCCATGTCAGATGATAACAATATACTGGTTATTTATTGTAGGTGGTACGTCCACCCACACAAGTCACAGGCAACTGACATTCTAATGCTAGTGATATCATTCAACACAAGTCCTCTCTGCACTCCAACAACCTAAAAAAAACCTTGTATTGACATGTAACAGCATCACATAAAAAGTATATCACTCCTTTTGCCATAGTTTTGATTACTGTATTCACATATCCTGAGTACTGTATTGTACAACCCCAATTCCAAAAAAGTTGGGACACTGTGTAAAAGAAAGAGTAAAATCAGAATGCAATGATTCGCAAATTTCTTACACCCATATATTATTCACAATAAAACATAGAAAACATATCAAATGTACCATTTTAAGAAAAAAAATAAGGTAATTTTGAATTTGATGGCCACAACACGTCTCAAAAAAGTTGGTAAGGGGGCAAAAAAAGGGCTGGAAAAGTAACTGTTACTAAAAGGAAACAGCTGGATGAACATTTTCCAACTAATTAGGTTAATTGGCAACAGGTCAGTAACATGATTTGGTATAAAAAGAGTATCTTAGAGAGGCAGAGTCTCTCAGAAGTAAAGATGGGATGGAATCTGGATAGAAGCATATGTTGCTCTAAAAGCTGTATATACCTTTCAGCATTGATGGTGCCTTTCCAGATGTGCAAGCTGCCCATTCCATAGGCACTAATGCACTCCCATACCATCAGAGATTCAGGCTTTTGAACTGAGTGCTGATAAAAAGCCAGATGGTCCCTCTCCTCTTTAGTCCTCTCCTCTTTACTTTAGAGGATACGGCATCCATGGTTTCTAAAAAGAATTTCAAATTTCGATTCATCTGACCACAGAACAGTTTTACACTTTGCCTCGGTCTATTTTAAATGAGCTTTGGCCCAGAGAAGATGGCAGTGTTTCTGGATCACGTTCACATATGGCTTCTTCTTTGCATGATAGAGCTTTAACCAGCATTTGTGGATGGCACGGTGAACTGTGTTCACAGACAATGAGTTCTGGAGGTGTTTCTGAGCCCATGCAGTGATTTCAATTACAGAATCATGCCTGTTTTTAATGCATTGCTGCCTGAGGGCCTGAAGATCATGGACATGCAATATTTTCACCCTTGTCCCTTGCACACAGAGATTTCTCGAGATTCTCAGAATCTTTTGATGATATTATGTATTGTAGATGATGAGATATTCATAGTCTTTGCAATTTTAAATTTTTCCACAAATTGTAGAAGCAGTTTTTCACAGATTGGTGAACCTCTGCCCATCTTTACTTCTGAAAGACTGTGCCTCTCTAAGATACTCTTTTTATACCCAGTCATGTTACTGACCTGATGCCAATTAACCTCCAGCTGTTTCTTTTTAGTAAGACTTACTTTTCAGGCCTTTTGTTAGCCCGTCCCAACTTTTTTGAGACGTGTTGCCATCAAATTCAAAACTAACTTATTTTTTTTCTTTAAATGGCACATTTACTCAGTTTAAACATTTGATATGTTTTCTATGTTCTATTGTGAATAACATGGGTTTATGAGATTTGCAAATCATTGCATTCTGTTTTTATTTACATTTATTTACATTTTACACAGAATCACAACTTTTTTGGAATTGGGGTTGTATTTTTTATTTGCATGCCATTCCCTTGTAACCTTAGCTTCCTCTCTCCAGCCTTCTTCTCTTTCTAGATTCCTCCTAAAGAAGTAAATCAAGACACACATACCCTTTGCTCTAGGTTCACCACTTGCCTTAACCTATGTCCTCACTACTCTAATAAAGCCTAAGCAGTACCCTGCAAGTTGTGACATGATGCTCTCCTAGGACTACAGATCAGGCTCAGGACTGCTTAGACGAAAGGGAGCATATTAAGAGACCACTTCAATATGTATATAAATTTTCAATTATAATTTACATTGCATTACTCACTTTTATCTTCCTTCTCTTCCAACAACTTCTAAAAGGGCTGGTTCCTACATGGAGAAGACTAGCAACTCTAGCATCTCAGGAGGTTAGCAACTTTACCAACAAAAGAGATTAAGAACAGGATACTCCTTTTAAGAAAAGTATTGAGATATTCTTCTTATATGCATTATTTATGTGCCTTGATGCCTAATATGTCTGGCCTATCCATCCAAGATTACAAAATGATAAATTGTGAGTGAGTATACATCGGGTTACTACTATCTAAAGAACAGCCCATAGGCTCTATGGGCCTCGTGGAAGTGGTATGATAGAAACATGCTGTAGTCTTTGCCCTCATCCCTTTGCTCTCGCTTCCACTACAGTTACATTTATATAGTGCTTTTATAGGCACTCAAAGCACTTTACATAGTATGGAGGGGGGGGGTCTCGTCAACCACCACTAATGTGTAGCATCTACCTGAATGATGTGATGGCAGCCATAGTGCCCCAGAACGCCCACTATACACCAGCTATTAAGGAAAATATATTTCCTATGTGTTTTACAAAATATACTACACAAGCTCAAACTTATGCACAAATTCATGTGTGTATATCAGTTTTGGATGCACTAATTCAAACTGATTCACTAATCAGTGAGTGTGTATTAGTATCAGATCAATACAGATGTCAACTCTTCACTCATGTTGATGCTTGAATGCCAATGCTCCCTTCCAGTATGGCTTAGCTTATTTCTCTGCTACCACCTGTTATGATCAGCTTGCTATGTCAGGTGGTTTGTGTGTCAGAAAACCAGTTTCCACGGGAGAGCTTATCGGCCAGTGCATGCACCACAAAATCATTTCTCCCACACAAGCATGTTATCATCCCAGACATCACTGAATTATACCTCGTCTGCACTTTTAACCCTAGCCAAAATGAACTGGCCTTTCATGTGACTAAGGTAAGCCATTGGCTTAAAGCTACTGGAGCCATTCGGATGATATATGGATACAAATATGTGTTGAGGAAACTACTGCTCGGAGAGTCCCAATGCTTGAGACAGTGAGTGCACTGTGCTATGGGATGTTGGTGTTAAACTTAGTGTTTATGTTTTGTTTTTTTTTTGTATGGGGATGTGAAATTGGCGTAAGTAAGCAAAGACTCTTGATGTGGCTCTCAGCTCAGTTGGAGCAGTTGGTGTGTGGCAGAGGGAAGACAGACTCAACACAGCAGGCTACTGCAGTAATCTTGAAGCATGAGCCTCAGCTGATTGGAAACCATTTCCGCTGCACTTGCTCATGCTCAACAACTTTCTCTGTTTATTATCAGATGTCGGTACTCACCTTGGGGAACTAAGCGAGTCACACACAAATACACAGCCCTACATGGCTGAAAATAAACTTATAACAATGTTAAGATAGATTCAACACACATCCACAGTCATTTTAGTGGACACCAGATATAAGCATTGAGCTCCAAAACTGTATTAATGATCAGAATAATTAATTAACCCTCTCCCATCTCAGTAATGAGCTGCAACTTTCTTTTAAGATGCTGTTCCAGATCACTTGTTCAAAACACTACAGCTAAATTACTTGGCCAACCGATAAAGGCTGTGCTTTAATTATTCAAGAGCATGGTGGGATTCGAGAAACAGAGCTTAAGATACAGTAATGATGTAGGGGTATTCAATGGGAAGATTACAGGGAACAACCTCTCCATCAGCCATTCTTGTTATCTCACAGCTGTTGCCGCTTTTATAGCCTTATCAATTGCTTAGCTCCAACAATTATCTGCTGTTCTACATTAACACCAGATCTGAGATAAAACTCAAACCTACAACACTACAGGTTAAATAAGAAAGTGGAAAAGAAAGCCCAGCTGGCAGATGATGTTTTATCTATCATGTCTTATTATTCTTATTATTCTTATTAGTATGTACTTGACTTCCTGGGTTGTAACAAGCCAATTTATGTACATGCTGGAAATGTACTTTACCTAAGTTATGTTGAATTTAAATAAACAAATACACACATCAAATGGAGATTGCATCTTTCTCTGACAGTTTTGGTAGACTATTTTACTCTCTCTCTCTCTCTCTCTCTCTCTCTCTCTCTCTCTATATATATATATATATATATATATATATATATATATATATATATGTATATATATCTTTACAAATTAATAATTGAGATACATATCTCAGAGCATAAGCTCCCTCAGGTTTTCAGTCACACAGGGAGCAAGCTCCAACTTACACGATGAATTTATGAGCAGCTCTAGAGGATACAGCTATCAAATACCAAAACCAGAACTATGTAACACAGTCTTGTGTACCTTCTTTTTTGTTCTTTGTACCTTATTCTAATCTTTTGCAGGCTTACATAAAACTGAATATAGGACTCCGGTATGCATCATGTGCCCTTTTGCTGGGTGGGTGGCTGGATGGGTGGAGTTACAACTAGTAAAAGGTTACAAGACATATGCTAAAATTAAAGGAGAAACTTCACACTCTGCAAAGCAACTCTTCTGGAAATTACAAGCAAATACAACCAAGATCTCAGTTTTGACTTTCCTGCAAATCCCTACAAGAACCTAGTGGGAAATTTCTTATATTAGTCATTCCTCAGTCAGTGGAAAGAAATGTTCATTTATTTGAATTACTATCAGGCAGACTAACTCAGAGGGAGTGGTGTTGTGCAGGCCATGGAATTGCCCGAGGAGAAACACCCCAACACCAATACAGACAAACCTCTTATGCCTGAGAAAACAGCAAGCAAGACAAAGAAACATCTGACCCAAATATAAATAGGTCCAAGTAGACAAACCCCCATCACTGTTGAATTTTTTATCCCACAGTAGAAAAAAAAAACAAAACATTATGAACGTGTGGGTGGTTTAAGGGACTCTTCATCTGAGTTGTATTTTGGTGTGGACGTGACTGATCTATTGTAATAGAAGACCATATTGCTAAAGCAATTTGTCCATTTATCCATTCAACCTTGAATGGTCCTTCCTTTCCTTCCACTGACTGCATTTTAACACCTAAGGGCTGTGACACTTAAAAATGACTGTTGGCAGTCAGCTATATCATGCGTGGACAGTTGTTTTTGCAGTGTGTCCACACAAATTGCACTAATTGGCCTTGCCACAGCCTGTACCAAGGGGAGTTTATTTGGATGCATCTCAAACCATATACGGCCACATATTATCACACATTGCTAACACTAATGGGTTCATCAAATGGTTTCTCTAAGGACCCTCAAAAATTTGTTGTAGAAGTTAAAAAACAGAGGGTTTCCTTTGCTGAGAACATTTCAAACAGAAAATGTTTAGAAAGCTAATAGCCTTTCACTACCCAAAGTACCCTTGAGAAGCCTTTTTTTCAAGAGTGTATAGATATAGGTATCTATTTTGACATAATACTTAGTGCAGACTTACTAAAAAAACCATTGGGGTTTTTGTTGTTGTTGGGTTTTTTCCCCCAGAGATAATATGATCAGATCACTGCCCCCTTCTGGTATGGTATTATATACATTGCTGTGAAAAATTATTTGCACCCATCCTGATGTCTTCTATTTTTGTGTATATCTCATACTAAAGAGTTTTAGATCTTCAAACAAAATCCAACATAAAACAAAGGCAACCTGAGTAAACACTCAAAACTCACATCCAAAATGTTAATTGTTTTTTTGAACCATACAGAGATGCATTTAGTCCTATGCTTTGGATCATTGTCTTGCTGAATAATCCAGTTGTGCTTATGGATTGAAGACCAGACATTCTCCTTTAGGATAATCTGTTAGAGAGCAGAATTCATGTTTCCCTCAAGTATTGCAAGTTACCCAGGCCCTGAAGCAGCAAAGCATCCTACATCATCACACTTCCACCACCATGCTTGACCATAGGTATGATGTTCTTTTTGTGAAATTCTGTGTTTGGTTTATGCCAGATGTAACAGGACCCCTGTTCCTTTTCAAGTTCCATTTCAAGCTTTAAATGCCTGAATAAAAGAAATGCATACAAATATTTGTAATAATTTTATATTAGCTATTTCACAACATCATAAGAACATAAATATAAACCTTATTTTCACTTAAGTTTTGCCTTTTGTTCAAGTACAACTTTACACCAAAGATATAAGGAAATACGGGGAACCCCCCAATTAGCCTTGGTTGTTCATTGGTTTGGTGTGTCTGGGCCCTAAAAGTAATGAGTAAAAGAACTAATGAATTAGAAAACCGATACTCAAATCCAGATGTCTGACCTGTAAACAAAGAGCTACCTCACACACGAGGAAACAGAAACGGATGGGAAAATCTAACTAGCATTCATGAGGCCCACAGCAGTCTTACAATATTCTTATAAGACAAGAGCAGTGTCCTCCATGTTGAGTAGCGTTGCATAAGCCAGTGTAGTCTCATTGTTTCTCTATCCAAGGAGGCAGACAAATTACACCTCAACTATAAATGCATGTCAGCAGCTACTGTATTAGTAGCAGTGGATCAGATGGTAATGGTAACAGTGGGTAAATTAGACATGACTTTCATACAAAATTTGCAATATTCTCATTAGGTTGCTGGTGTACAGAAATAAAAGACTCAGTATCACACTGGAATGCTTTTTTTTTTTTTAATTATGAAGGTAACTTTCATGTGACTGATGTTAGTCTAGCTCAGAACCAGTACAATCCTGTCACGGTTTTGCATACATATTGTATCATACCCCTCATATCAGTCTCTCTTTCTTACACTCTCTCTCTCTCTCTCTCTCCCATCTTGGTCTCTCAGATTGCATTTGTGTCTGTGTCAACCTTGCTCTTATTGTCTCCCTTCCCTCGTCCATTCAATATTCCTGTCATTACCAGCATATCGCACACATGAAATATCATCATGCTTGGACTCTCTCCCTCTCTTCTCTCCTCTCCTATCCTTTCCTCAGCTTTCACTGCAATTGTGCTGTTGAAAAAAACAACCGTCGCTGATATCTCCTAGATTTCTTTCTTCTCACATCAAAAGTAGCTCTCAGCACCAGAGGCTCTGAAATCTGAAAGCTACACATTTATAAGATGCAGCAGAAAGTAGCTCAGAATGACAGGTTCTCACAAACACATATTCCTAACAGAATTATTACTAATGCGAGCACTGGTACATCTCATGTTTAAATACAAAGCAAGCAGAAGGACAGACAGGCCTGGCTGGTATACATGGGTTAATTATCCTCTTTGCTTTTAACAGATGACTTAAATGGCTTGCAAGTAAAAAACGACACAGAATGGTATGAAGTAGAGGCTGGGGCTGATTTCATTCTAGTCCAGACTGTAGCTTCACACAGCCTAGTTGTCACAGTTTTGTCACTGCATTTAGTGAAACACCTCCTAGATTTTGTTTGCATTTGGGTTACTTTACTTGAGCCCTCTTTAGTGACACATCCATAACATAACATGTCAACAGCATTGATCATGAAACTGCATATGAAATAAAATAAAAATATGAATGAGGTGGACTACTTTCTTGCTTGAATTATTGATTTTTCAAAATGCTTTTTGAGGAGTAAATAGAAGTAAATAGAGTAAATAAAGCAACCAATGTCCAATTAAAATCAAGTACAAATTAGACATAAGGATGACAGAACTATGTTTGGTTTGGTTTGAGAAACAGCTGGGTTAATGGCAAGCACAGCTTTTCTATTTACCATGCTTACTATTCAGAAAAGAGACACAGCATCATTACATAGGTGTTGAATGTCCTATGTGTATGTGTAATAGTTGTATGTCTATAATAAGATGCCATGCAATAAAGTTCAACAATATTGGTTTCACAATAATAACACAGAGTTGGTGATAAGAAGCGAAATTTTTTAGCCCTCCCAGTCAATATTGTGACTAGCCTGCACTGCTGACAGATAAGGGCTGGCATTAAAAGCGAATCAGAATCCTTATTTCATGAAGTCCGAGGCATGATTTGATGTTCCATTGTATTATCTGTCAATACTCTGACTTTGTAATAGCCATTCTTTCAACACAATGATTTAAACCTGATTTCAACATGATTTTCTGCTCCTGAATGGTTCCTGGGGATTTCTAAAGCTAAGATCCACTGTGAACTAAAATAATGATAGAAAAGACGGACACAATATTCCTACAAACCATTTCATGAGCGGTAGCAGTAAGAGAGGGAAAACAGACTCAGATCAATAACTGCAAGGTAAGTGCTTGTTGTTATGGTACACCCTAGAAACAAGATTAGACCTAACTGAGAGTTCTAATATCCTTGCAGTCTGTCGTTGCTCTCTTTAATAGGTGTTTAACTTGTGATGTGAAGGAATATTGCCTTAAAAGTTTCCACATTATATTTCTCATTTAAAGAACTACAAATAGTTTGCTGTAGCCTTTTTCTCAGTTATGTATTGATTTAGGGTTCAGACGACAGGACGTTTCTTACAATTAATTAAATTTTATTTCAGGATTAACTGCCATATTGATCATTTTGATGAATGATTTTATTGTCTTTTCTTTTGATGTTTGGTATTCTTTTGACATTTATAATGTCAACAATAAGCATAACACTGTAAAAAAAAATGGACCCATTTATCAAAGCAGAACATAAGTAAGTAAGTAAATAAAATGTCTGCTTGCTATATAGTGGCACAATTTTGGTCATTTTGCCTCCCCATTTTCCGGGCTTATTACCAGCACTGAGAGTTCACTGGCTATGGTCGGTTCCCTGACTGGGAATCGAACACAGGCCACAGCAGTAAGAGAGCCACACACGAGCCACTAGTCCACCAGGAAACCATTCTGAGACTAATAATCAACAGATTTTTTATGTTCTTGTAGTCATTTTGCATAATTGTCCACCAGGACCATTGTGTTGAAAGGTCCACTTTTGGTTCAACTTATGATAATGTGAGGACAGATGGCCTCATATTATCTTCAAGCATTCATTTATATGATGCAGAATTCATAGTTCAATCAAGGAATGCAAGCTGAGGCAGTGAAGCAACCCCAAACCATAACATTTCCACCACTGTGCTTCACAGTTGGTATGAGGTGCTTCTCCTGAAAAGCTGTCTTTGGTCTGTGCCAAACATGTCTGCTATTACTATGGCCAAACAACTTTATCTTTGATTCATCTGTCCAGAGCACATATTTCAAAAGGCCTGGTCTTCGGTTATATGCTCATTAGAAACTGTAGTCTTGCTGTAATATTCTTTTTAGACAGAAAAGGCTTTTTCCTGGCACGCCTCCAATGCAGGTCAAATTTGTGCAATCTCTTTCTGATTGTAGAAGCATGCACTTTGACACCAACAGTTGCAAGACTTACTAGCAGATCTTCTGATTAAATTTTTGGATTCTTGGAGACTTCTTTTTCCATCAGATGGTCTGCTCTTGGGCTGAATTTGCTGGGACGGCCAGTCCTGGACAAATTGGCAGTCATTTGAAATCTGCACCATTTGTAGATGATTTTCCTTGGACTCAGTCATCCCCAACTTTTTTTCTGAAGGCCTTACAGAACTGTTTTGATCTTGGTATGATGACACCATACACCTGTCACATAACGGGCATGCAGGCGGATGCAAGTGCAGTAAAAGGCTTTATTAAAAGGCAGGCAGACAAATTCAAATTGAGATCCAAAATCAAAGTCTTAAACAGGCAAGGATGATGCGATTTACAAATAACATCAACAAGGGTAATCCAAAAGCATAAAGCAACAAAAAACAAAAGCAAGATCAAGACACTATGGGAACAGACACAAACAAAAAAGCCTCTGTAATATTCAGGCGGCGAAACACTGAAACAATAGAAACAATACTGTGCCGGGAACAAAGACACACGAGGGGTTTAAATACCCAAACTAATCAAGACTAAACACAGAATAGGTTAGACTATTAGGGACACAACCAATAGCAATACAAGGTTGGAGACATGACATAAACCATAACAAAGAACACGTGTACAAAGTAAACAAAAGTTTGACAAGGCAGAAGCGCGCACTATCGCGCTACAGGCTGCTCAGCGCGCTGTTCACTCCAGCGCTCAGTGTGAGGGGAATCTCTGACAACACCTCAATAACAAAGGGAACACAAGACACTAGATATGTGAGGGGTATAAATACGACCCAATCTGCACTCCCTAAGCAGGTTATAATCATCTTGAATCCCTGAGTGTATCATTCAGTGTGTATGACTGTAGCAACTTTATTACTAGGCACTGTTTCAAAGAGAATCAAATGTTTGCTTTTCCAAATAAATAAAAATAAATAAATAAATAAATAAAAATTCCATGGGGTGTACTCAATTTTTCACGATTGTATATGAACCCATACAAATTTGGAATATACCAACCACAGTCACCTCAAATAATCCCAATTCTTCATTAAATCTTGAGTGACCTCTGTATCCAGGTCAGGTTAAAGTAGTGCATCCAGAGCCTGTCCCAGGAACACAGGAAAACACCTATTCACACCTACATAGGAGCAATTTAGGAGCCAGTCCTATTCACATGTTTCTGGGAGGTGGGAGGAAACCAGAGAACCTCGATCATGCAAAACTCAGACAGACAGTACAGACAGTAACCTGAGCTGTCAGACAGGACAGCATAGTGCTACCCACTATGCCATATTGCCACCCATTAAAATGCATTTAGACAAATGTGTCATGGATTCTGCCAAGATTTTTCAATTGATCCATTAATATACAATCAAAACAGATTTCTTCTGTTCTTTAAAGTAGATTTGCTGCAAAGTCCATGCATGGAGGTATACCTTATTCAAACTCTCAGAACACTATTCTTCTATCCAATTACTTTATTTCTGTGAGACACTGAGCAAATAGATCATTCTACTTCATGCCTTGAGCTCTTAAGAAGTCCTTTAGTATAGCTTACTGACCTCTCATCAGCCAGGGCTCAAAAAGTCTGCACCCAAACTGAATGACAAGAACAGAACACAGAGGTCGTTACATGTCAAGTGCTTCACATAGATCGTTTATTTATTTATTTATTTATTTATTTGGGAAGCACAAGTTTTAGTTGATAAAAATTTTATTTGTCAATTGTTTGTTTAGCTGGAATTGACGATAACCTGAAAACTAGTCATTATGCTCTTAGCTCCTGCTAGCATTATGTAGATAAATAAAGATTTTCACAACTGGTGATCCATGTGGATGACGCTCAACAAATCTAAATGCTGTGCTTGCTCCTATATATAAATATATATATATATTGTGTTCAGTGATTTAAAAAAGTGATCACATATCCTATAATATCATACTGTGAATGCTGGCAATCAGAGAATGTCAGAGAATGTGCAGTCTGTCAAGAGGTCAGTGAGTGAGTGAGAGATTCATACAAACTGGTATGAGCTTCTCTGTTCCTGATACAGTGATTTAGTTTCCCTGACCTGAAAATAAGGCAACCTGATCTCATGAAAAATTCATACTGAGTCAAACACCCGAGAGCAATGTGGATGGATTTTGTTTGATTTCATATAAATGAAGTAGTAACAAAAGGTACAAATGCTTCCTCCGCCCCTGACACCAACCTTCAGTGTTTCATACAAATTGATTTGTGCGAATAGTAACAAATATGCATCTTTATGAGACCATATTTGAAAAAAAGTAATCGTCATGAAATATAATTTTATTCAAGTATTCTGCTCAACACAAGACGCAAATCGTAAACTTTTGACCCAAATGCACTTCCTGGATATGCCGGAAATGTCAGAGATGAAGGAAAGAGACAGTTGCTGTGTAATTATTCTCTGAGCTGAATTTTCCAGTGCACCACTCCCTTTCCGCCATCATCAAAGCCCTTGACTCAATTAGACTGCATAAGCGGATCTCCTAAAGAGGGAAATGTGCCTCTGTGCCACCTTTGAAATGCAAAACCAGGCAAAGCAGGTTCCTCAAACCAGACAGATTTGTCTGGCTTAGCAACCCATATGCAATGGGTGGCACCTGCTTTCTCTGTGAATGGGCTGCAAAGCGACTTTTGACAACAAAAAGAAAAAAATACAATTCAGTACAGATTTTTTTCACTTATAATAGTGAGTGCATACTTTTGCTAGAAATAATTTTAGTTCTTTGCTCTACCTTTTTTACAGTACCTGAGGTAAAGATGGCTTATAGTGTGTATAATCCATATAGTTACAGCACCACTAGGAAGAAATGGACTCACATTTTGCTTTAACTTGAGCTTAATGCAACGGCTGAATATCTAGATAAGTCACAATAATATAGCAGGAATTGCCTAGGGAAAGCTGTTAGATGTGTGCTGTCTGTTTGAATTTTCTTTACGGGAGCCTCAGGAAGAGTGAAAGTGCCTGAGTACTACTAGAGTGGAGTATGAAAGTCTCAGTGTACTGTCAAGAACTCCTGACAAATGCTCCTAAAAAGAGGTGTTAATGTTCTACGACCAACACTTTCAATTTACAATTGACCAGAAGGCTTGATTTTAACTCAGTCATTGTCATGCTGTCATGCCATCTATGCACTGGCACAAATTGCGTCTTTATAAACCAGAAAATAAAACCAGTTATTGGTAGTTTGCCTACTCTGTACTATTAGGTCCACAAATAAGCATAGATTTAATACTTAACTACTGTTTTCATAAAGATGAATGAACCCTTTCAGGCATATTGACCACACTTATGAATAGTCACATTTAAGTTTTTTTTGTTTTTTTTTAGGATCTCCAAATCAGATTTTTATTGCTGTCTAGTCTATTTGCCATTCTCTGTGTAGCATACAGTATCTATGGTGTATGTTTACAAAAATTTTGCCTAAATAACAATTAACAAAAATATTTTTAAAAATAGACTTTGCTGTCTCGCTGTACTGCTGAAAGTAAACAATGCTACTGGAGACACGAAATTTACACTAGGGCTTTTAATACTGTGGTTAAACCTGGGTTATCATCATTCTAAACCCCCCACTTGTAAATCCGGAGCAGGGTTAGCACCAGGGTAGCTTTTGCTACTCTGGTGAAGTGGTAACTACCCTGGGGAAGTAGCTCAGTGGTTAAGGTGTTGGATTTCTGATTGGAAGTTCATGAGTTCAAATCCCAGCACCACTGCTGGACCCTTGAGTAAGGTCTTTAACTCTCAAGAGATAATAGTAAGTCACTCTGGATAAGGGCATCTGCCAAATGTAAACGTGTACAATGTGAAATTATTGAATGTGTTAGAATGTTACAGCAATCAGAAATTGAACAGTGTGCGCCTCATATCACATGCTTTGAACAGAAAAATAAAAGTCATTAAAAGAATAGTAAATAATGTCAAATGGTGATGGAAAATGCATCAATAGCAGCTCATAGAGGAGTGTTGACTTGTGTTCATTCAAAAGTGCCATATCCAATCACTGTCCATAAATGTGCCTTACCAATGAAATTGATTGACTACAAGACAATCATAGTTCTGTAAAAGTAAACACAAGTGTCTCATGTTTAAAAGGAATTTTTTTAAAAATACATATAATTTGCTCCACTTTGTTTTCTTTCTTTGGTCTTTTTTGTCTTTGTTTTCTTGCCTTTGTGCATCTCAGGAAGCTTGAAACAACCAAGGATGTTTTACATGGCGACATTTTTTCTCACCGATGTGAAACCGTGAGACAAGCCATTATTTAAACCGGTCACACACTGTATTTGTTAAATCGCACAAAATTGGACAAAAATGCAAATAAGGACGTTAACCCAGGGTTTAGGAATGTACAGTGTAAAAGATCAGATTATGAATACCAAGGATTCATTGTTAACCCCAGGAAAAGTATGTGTGAAACGTGAAAGAAGATTACCCAGGATTCCATTTACCCGGTGTTTAGAATGGCCCAGGGTTAACTATTACAAGTGTGAAAAGTCATACGATTTCAAAATGGCGAGCATATTACTAGCCATGATGCAAATTTCTAAATGATTATACTGCTTCAGTGCCTTTACACATGTTTAGTGAAGAATACACACACACACACACACACACACACACACACACACACAATCTGCACTCTTTAATTCAACTCATGTAATTGGAATAAAAGAGAGGCAAATGAAGTCCCCTGACTTTTCCAGGCTCTCCAAATAAGCAGTTAATCAAACACACTGTGTACACAGAGTCATTTATTTTCAAGTTAATTTTCCAACATTGATCCAAACCATAGCCCCAGACAATTCACTTACCCATATGCTAGCAATGCGCAAGGTTGCCTCAGAGCAAGGGATGTTTATGTAACTATGAGTCTTCAAAATGATTTCTGTTGTGAAACCACTAATTGTCTGTAATATTTTACTTTTTTTGTGATTATTTTTCCTGTTTGACTTTACTGGATAAATAGTTTGTCCATATTTGGAAAGGTGTTAAATCTATAGTGGAAACAATTTTGAGAGGAAATCCACTGCAATAAAGTTGCTGTCAGTGTGACAGGATTTTCATCACATGCTACAACAAAATAATGAAACAAACAAAATGGGCAGTACAGCAGGACCAAGGAAGAGAACCATGATATGTTATGTCTATAGATTTTCTGAGGTAGTTTTATATTATCAATTGCTTATTTCTGTCATCCAGAGTTGCTGTAAACAGTGGAGATTATCTTGAGATATAAGACTTAGTTTTTACCGATCTGCCTGTTTTGTTTGTTATATTTCATGATTTAAGGTAAATAAAATCAGGATAGAAATATAGTATCTCAAACCTATGAAATGATTACATAAAGCTTATAAAAAGAAAGATAAAAATGATGAGAGAGTTGCTGCCAGAAAAATGGTGAAGGCTTTCAATTCTTTTTTTTTTCCCTTTTCTATTTTTTTCTCAATTCAACACCGATATTTTGGCTGTAAAGCCATTCCAAATAGCAAACAAATTGGTAAAGTTAAATCTGAGACAGTGCAAATAACACAAACAGATGCAAACATTATACTATAAATATATATTAAAATACTTTAGCACAACCAATCAATTTAAGGAAGAAAAAAAACTGTGCATGGTTTACTCTAGTTTATTATTTATTTATTTTTTATTTATTGGATTCTGTTGAAGCAAATCATGTGCATTTATGTAAATTGTTTACCTTGTACCAGCTCATGAAGAAAATAAAATATTTTCACAGACTTTTTATTTCTTTCCTTCCTCCATTCCTTCCTTCCTCTGATTGCCGAAACAGTTGCTTCATCTGTTTAGAGTCCGAAGCACTACTACAAAATAAAACATCCATTCATCCATTTTCTTTACCACTTATCCTATACAGAGTTGTGGGGTGCCTGGAGCTTATCCAGGGGAACTCGGGGCACAAGTTGGGGGAGACCCTGGACAGACCCATCGCAGGGCACAATCGCACACACACACATTCACAAACTACAGACAATTTAGAAATTCCAATCAGCCTACGCATGTCTGTTGACTGGGGGAGGAAACCGGAGTACCTGGAATAAACCCCCGAAGTATGGGAAGAATGTGCAAACTCCTAACACACAGGGCGGAGGCCTGAATAGATCCCCCAACCCTCGATGTGCAAGAAAAACATATAAATGGTAAATTGTCTGCATTTATATAGCACTTTTTAACCTTAGTGGTTCTACAAAGCACTTTACACTGTTTCTCATTCACCCATTCAGACACACTTTACACTGTTTCTCATTCACCCACACACTCACACACCAATGACAGCAGAGCTGCCATGCAAGACTCTAGCTTGCCATTCGGAGCAACTTGGGGTTCTGTCATAGATTGTAAAAAAAAAGATGGATGACGCACCTTCACTCTCTCCCATTGTGGAAAAGTGAATTCGCCAATGTCCCAATATTGTGCTGACATCTTGGAGCCAGAGTTTGCGCAGTAGTGAACTCAGAGCCCGAGTCTGAGCAGTAGTGAGCGTGAAGTGGAGCCACGGTATCAAGGTAAGCAAGATACAGATATATATAGGATATATAAGATAGCAAGCACACGCCCACAAACTTTTTCAACTCATTATGTTAGTGTGAAATAAACAGTTATGGAAATGTAGAAATTAAAGTTAATGCTCCAATCTCCCGAAGATCCTGAAAAAAGTCTGTTGGTGCCTCAGTGACTACTTCACTCCGAGAAGCTGTCAATCATGACGTCACCCAACCCCCCCCTTTTTTATAGCATCAAATAACTAACTAAAATCAAATTTATTTAAAAAAATGAACACTCGAACTTACATCAGCATGATAAAAACTACCTAAAATGACAGAAAAGATCTTTGAAAAAAACTTATTTGAAGTGTAATTTGATCGTTTAGTTTGTCTTACGTCTGATTAGATTACATGGAGAGGGCAGGGTTTATGACCTATAATGCATCCAGCTTCCTGGGCTGATCAATACATTTTGGCTTCACTTTTCTGGACTTGTGCAGCACACTTGGGTTTACTGTCTTGCCCAAGGACACTTCATGTGGAGTCATGTGGGCCAGGATTCAAACCTCCAGCCCTACAATTAGTGGACAACCCACTCTACCACCTGAGCCATAGCCACATGCTAACCACTAAGACACTATGCCCCCAAAACAAAACATTACCACTTCAAACTATCTTGCTTATAGCCAGAAACTAATCACTAATACTTATTGACAATATAGGTCATTGTTGCCACCATTCACTCATGTTAGCTGCTTATCCTGTGTTGTATACCTTCCTATATATATATATATATATATATATATATATATATATATATATATATATATATATATATATATATATATATATATATATATATATATATATATATACACACACACACAATTCATATACTACTGTACCATGTCTACAAATCAAAGTGCTACATGAGCTGTGCTGCAAGACCAGATTTACACCACCTGGCCAGAAACAATGCCCAATAGAGAGATCTACATCTAAAGCACACAGGTGCTGGAGCTATTATAAGCTCAGTTGTGCAATAAAGTTGACTTTTCCTTCTTTCTCTGGCAATGACAAAGTAATGTGATATACATAAAGCACTCTCTCTGTGCCTCATGTCTCTTGCTGTGGCTGCAGATTTCAGTCTCGTATGAAATCTTAAAAAGCCAAAGCTGAATTTTAGGAGGTGAGTGTGTTGCCCTTTGTGCTCACTTGTTGAAAACTGTGTTGCGCATCCTCTTAAAGACCAAAGTATGAATAGTCATCCAAGATGAGAGGAAACAACTTTATTTTCCCAATTGTGCAATAAGTTTTATTTTGTATTTATTAATTTATTTTGACTTTTTTTTTGTCTGTTTGCATAGATATACAAGTTAGAGATAAACATATACAGGACTAGGCTCCTGCATAAGCTCACAAATGTTCTCTCTCTTAGGAGACATGCACAAGCACACATACACACACTAAAACTGAGGACATCCCTAAAGTGTAGGCTCAGCTTCTAGAACAATTTGTCCTGCTGTTTGGTAATTATCTGAAAGTGTGCCATCCTACTGTGTCTCTAACAGCATATCCAGTAAGCATCAGTTCTGCAAGCAGAAACGCCTTGTTGATGACAGAGGTCGGAGGACAATGGCCAGACTCGCTTGGTCTTAGTCTTGCTCAGGAAGGCTACACTAACTCAAAAAACCGCTCTGTACAAGCGTGTTGAGCAGAAAAGCTGGTCCGATCGATCTCAATATCTGCTACAGTAGGCCATGGTGCGGTCAGAATTTGGCATCAGCGGAATGAATCCAATGAACACAACCTAACTTGTGACAACAGTTCAAGCTGGCAGTGATGGTTTAATAGAGTGGGAAATGTTTTCTGGGCACACATACTTGGCATACAATACCAATCCAGCTTCATTTGAATGCAACAGCAGATCTGAGTATGGTTGCTGACCATGAATATCCCTTTGTGGCCACAGTGTACCTATCTTATAACGGCTGCTTCAGGCATGATAATGCATCATGTCAAAAAGCACAAGTTGTCTCAAACTGGTTCCATAAGCAGGACAATGACTACAGTCACCAGATCTGAATCCAGATAGATAGTTAGATAAATAGATAGATAGATAGAGATAGAGAGAGAGAGAGAGAGAGAGAGAGAGAGAGAGAATGAGAAAGAGAGATAGATCACTTTATTCATCCCAGAGGGGAAATTCACCTATTACAGCAGCACAGAGAGTTAGAAGTATACTAAAATTAATTTAACATTATAAATGAAGAATAAATAATAAGAATAAATAAACAAACAAATTAAAATTAATAAATAAATAAACAAAAATTCAGTGTAAGAGTGTGATATTTTAGTGCAGTGGTGTGTAAACATTGTAGATGTATGCATGAGACTTGAGTGGTATCAAAGTGGCAGTGCAGTACAAACATTGTAAACATCCAATAGAGCACATTTGACAAGTGGTAGAACAGGAAATCCACAGCATCTAACAAATCTACATGCGATACAATCATGTCAACATGGACCAGAGTCTCAAAGGAATGTTTCTTGAAAGAATACCTTGTGGAATCAATGCCATGAAGAACTGAGGTTGTTCTGAAAGCAAAAGTTTTGTAATAAATCAGCCATGGAGTGTATTATCTGTTTTTGACCCTATCCTGCCAGTTTTATGAATATGATTTATATATATGATATGATATATATGATAAATTCCTTATTCAAATATGATTTATTTAATAGGATTTACTGCAATAGACATGTTTCCCAGTGATATGACCTTTGCTTTGCCCATTAATTGAAAATAATTCACAGGGTGGTGTGACACAAAGTGAAGTTATTGTTAACATCCAGTTTTATTCCACTTATACAACACAAATTTGGCAACATTATATATATATATATATATATATATATATATATATATATATATATATATATATATATATATATATATATTTTTTTTTTTTTTTTTTTTTTTGATTAATTACAAAATGGTACGTTTAAGTGTTTATAGTCACATTTAATGTTGTGGAGACTTCATGGGACAAATTATATTTTTATTAATTATATTATCACTTACAGTATATCAGCTATAAATGGTCGCTCCCTCACCAGCCTCTTTTTCCCACCTCTCTTTATGTAAATAAGAAGAAAAAAAAAAAAAAACTATGCAGCTATGCAGCTCATAATGTTACTGAGAAACCAGATAGTGCAAAGTCCTCTGTCCTGAATACTTTCCCATGGGTTAAAAACTTGACACTGGAGGCTCTTTCCATATATTTGAAATCCTTAGAGAAATCTTTACCATGTCAATGACTGCACATTTGTGGTTGTTAAATAACATTCTATTATTTTGTTGAGTTTTAGCCTTAGATTTTTGTAAAGCAGTGGTCACCAACCCTGTTCCTGGAGATCTACCTTCCTGCAGGTTTCATCTCCAACACACCTGTTTTAGCTGATCAAGAACTTGGACACGATTATGGTTGGAGTTATAGTCTTCAGGAAGGTAGATCTCCATGAACAGGGTTGGTGACCACTGATGTAAAGCATCTGACATACAAGTCCCAGTGAATTAGGCATTAGTATAAAAATGTTAATGTATTACAGCAAACACATTCATGTAAGCCTGTAATTTACCTTGCAGCTGGAAATACTGTCAGTAGAACTTCTGTTGTAGAATATTAATCAACTTCTGACCAATCATAATAGAGAATTCAACAATGCTGCGGTAAATAAAAAGACTCTGAGATGACATAATGTTTGATAGTCTCAGATATACGGTACCTGGCTGTATCTTTTAGATAACAATGCTTGTCAAGCAGTGTTACCCTCACTAATATGTCATTTGTACCTTTACTACTAAAGTATCACCTGGAACATTTAGAGTTCATTTAAAACCCATTTAAGACACATAAATAGACCTTTTTTTTTTTTTTTTTTTTTTTTTAACCTTTGAGGTAAAAAATTGTTTGTACTTTAAGGGAAAAAAAGAGTTCCTGCACCTATTTTTATTCCATATCCGCATTTTCTGCCAGATTTAAAAATACATATTGCATTAAAAGTATTATGATTTTTGCCATTACAGTTACAAAAGTACTTCACTCTCTGGTCTGCCTGTCTTTTATGTCCATTTCCACCTTTCTCTCAAGCCTGCATGCATGGCCAGGCTCACACTGTGTGATCTCAAACAGTGGCTGACTGATAGTTAGTGCTAATGAACTGAGTGCCTGCCTCTATCTGCTCATTCGGGGCTAATGCCATTAGAAGAGATGCATAGCAATGCTAGCTGATAAAATTAGTCCTGCTGCTCTGAGCTAAAGCAGCGACGCTTTAAACGAAACCAACCAGATTACCACGTACAGCTCCGCACTGACAGCCTCATCAGTACACATCAGGAACCACTGCATGGAGGATGGAGACAAACACCATACTGTGGGTGTGTCATGCTGACTTTCAGTGCCCACTGCATGCAAAGTAGCATATGAATGTATGGCACCTGAGCACCTTTTATAAGTAATGAAGAAATTCTTCCGGAAAATTATTGTTAAATATGAACTCACATACTTATTTACATATGCAGCATGATATTTTCATGAAAAATAGCAGATTATATGAGAAATAGTTTTAGTTCTGAAGTGCAAGATAAAAAATAGGTCTGAATTGTTATGCGAAAATAATTTCTTGGTCTGAATTACAATTAGATATATATAAAAAAAAATGTAAAAAAAAAAACAAAAAAAACACCATAAATACACATTAACTGATGTGGCACATTATTGAGATTTCCTCCATTGACCCCCACCCACCGCCAGTCACCATTCTGTAGAAATCAGCAAAATTCACAAAAATAAACAAAATAATCTATGCTCCAATGCAGACAGGTGACAAATAAAATAAAAAAACTAAACAAAATATGTATCTCAGTAAGGTGCTGCAACAATACATGCCACTAGAAGTCTCTAAACACCATTCTTCGACAAAATATTCCCTCAGTTGGTGTTTTGATGGTGAGGACGTAGACCACTGTCTACCACGTCACTCCAAAATCGCCCATAGGTGCTCAATTGTGTTCAATGATTTACGTTTTCATCCTCATCAAACAATTCACTGAGCCCTCATACCCTATGGATGGGGGTCATCCTGGAAGAGACCACTCCCATTTGGATAAAAGTGCTTTTTCGTAGGATATGATCTGCAGTAACACTTCCCTCTAAGGGAGCAAGTAGACCTAAACAGTGCCTGCAACAGGCCTACAACCTAAAAGACCCCACTTTCCCTTTAATTTATCACTTCCTTGAATGTTGCCCACCTTCATATAAGTATTATACAATACTGTAAGGGGTGAGGGTGTCAATACTTTTGATTATGTCGATTTCACATTTCTTAGACGTATATGATTGTGTATAATTTAACTTTAAATGCCATACACACTGACATTTACATATGCCTGTTTACCATATGCACTCAAATGGCTATGTTTACCACATACACTCAAATTACTATGTATGACACTGTTGTGACTGGAGCGGATGAAATTATAAAGAAAATTGGAAAAGGGTTTGCCGCCACAGTGGACTCATAGACCAGATGTTCAGTGTAGACCAATGCCAATTCTATTAAATGCAGAGCCAAACCACACACACACACACACACACACACACACACACACACACACACCAATCTGTGTTAGTAGCTGTTCAAATTAGGATCAAAATTGCTGTAACAAGCACAATGAACAAATGGACATTAATATGGTGTAATCGATTACGCCGTAACTATTAGTAAATGGCACAAAACAGATCATTGCTGTATGTATTATTAAAGCAGATGTCAGATGTTATCCGGACATTCTGAATTAAGCACTGTCCTTGTAGAATGCTGCCTTTCAAATAATGCTCCATACGGATTTGTCATCTTATATGCCTTGGAGATATAAATGGACTACATGTGAAGTAAATATACTTTAGCCCACATTAAAGGAAAACCCTCTAATTAAAATAACATCGAAGATATACAGCTTCGAAAGGCAAATCGTGACCCCCCTTGGTATAATAAGGTAATATTTTTATTTATTTATTTCTGCATTAATATTAAAAAGGCAGTTGGGACTAATCAATATCCACATTCTATTTACAGACTTCCATGGCACAGCAGACTTTGTATAGCAAACCAGAGGAGAAAGAAACTTCTAGTTGTAAATAATTTTGCTTTAATGAGTTTAATATATAGTATGTGTATCTCAGTGTCATCTCAGCAAATAGCTAATATTGTAGAGAACATTAGCATTCAAGATTACTGACATTAGTTTGATACATGAAGAATGCTTCCATCCATCCATCCATAAATTCATTTTTAATACAACTTATCCTACATAGGGTCATGGGGAGCATGGAGCCTATCCCAGGGAATTTGGGGCACAAGGCAGGGGACATTCTGGATGAGATGTCAACCCATTACAGGGCACAATCGCACACCCATTCACACACCCATTCACACACTATGGACAATTTCGACTGCCAATCAGCCTACAACAGATGTCTTTGGACTGGAGGAGGAAACCAGAGTACCCGGAGGAAACCCCCAAAGCACAGGGAGAACACGGAACTCCAAGCACACAGGGCAGAGGCAGGATTTGAACCCCCAACCCTGAAGGGCAAATGTGCTAACCACTTTGCCGCCATGCCCCCTTGCAGAATGCTTAACAACTGAAACTTTCAGCCTCTAAGGCTCAAAAAGCAACATGAAAAAGCCTGACTGAAGTTTGTAGTTATTCACCAGGATAAGGATCTAGTCTCTGTTATCTGGTCAGATGAAAGAAAAATTCAACTGTTTGGTCGTAATTTTCAGCTCTATGTATCTAGGAAAAAGGATGAGACATTTAATCCAAACAACACAATTCCAACTGTGAAGCATGGAGGTGGCAGCATCGTGCTGTGTGGGTGTTTTACTGAAAAAGGAACTGATGCACTTCATAAAATAGATGTATTATCTAGAAATACTAAAATGAGAAATAATAAAGACATCAGCCAGAAAGTAAAAACTTGGTCACTACTGGATGTTCCAGTAGGACAATGATCTTAATCATACCTAGATAGTTTTAACAAAATGGCTAAAAGGACAAAGTGAAAGTATTGGAGTGACCATCACAATGCCCTGACCTAAATCCCATGGAAGATCTGTGGACTTAACTGAAACTGTGTCTGAGCAAAGGGACCCACAAACCTGACTGAGTTATACCAGTTCTGTTAGGATGAATGGGCAAAAAGTCCAGCAAATTATTGTAAGAAGCTTGTGGAAGGCTATCCCTTTGATTCAAGCTCAAGCAATTAAAAGACCACTAAATACTAACAAAGTGTAGTTATAGAAGTGTAAACTTCTGACCCACTGAAAATCTGATATAGTAAATATTAGCTGAAATAAATCTGTCTCTAAGCTATTATTTTGAAACGACCACTTATGGAAATAAACTAGATACCCTAATTCACTTATAACACAGGAAATGTATGGTAACATGAAATGGAGTTTGACTGTCTTTAGCTTAGGTGTATGTAACTTTTGGCCTCAAGTGTACATACACTTCAGAATTTCCTAGTATTTAGTACATCCCCCATTTGCTTTAATGACAGTGTGCACTTGAGCTGACATGGACTCTTTATGGTTGTGTAAAACCAGATGATCCATGTGTGTCAGTAGGGCTGTGACCGAGTGGCTGTGGATGAAGAGAGGAGGCAGGTTGAACCAGAGTGTAACAAGTGATTGTTACCTGTATGTCATTAACAACAGCTTAAATGAGTCCGTACAGGATTTCACAGAGTTTTTTATGATTGTTGCAGCCAAAAATGCTTGATTTTGCTGCTGCCTTTTTCAAAATTTGCGATGCAACTTGCAGTTTTTTGTGCTGTTTTGCAGAAAACTACTTGAATAGTTTTTCGCAGTGATGTTTGTTGGTAAATGAGACCTTTTAGCTGTACTCGTGTATGATACACATGAATCAAAGAGGGCTTTGGCTGAATATGTGTTGTGATGACGTCACATGACACCTCTTGGCCCAAATCTGTGGAAAATATGCAGTAATTTTGAAAAAATTGCAAACTCCTTTTGTGGAGCTTTTGTGCAAGAATATTGTGGAGTTTTCTTGATTTTGTGTTAATTTCTGCAATTGCAAAATCTGGGGACTGTTATATGTGTGTCTTTCCTTGCAGTAGACACTGTGACCTACAGCAGAGACAGATGCAGCTGGAGGTGTAGACGAAACACACACGAACTTGAATTTGAACTTGTACATCAGACAATCTGCAACCTGCTGGGTCTTTTTTTGGTTTTGTTCTTTAAGTTTATGAAAAGCATGCTGAAAAGACCTGGCACTACTTCAAAAAGGAGAAGAAAAAAGAAATCCAAAGCATTAAAATTTGCCTGTCTCTAAAGTCCTCCTTTATATACACACATCAGGAGTTCATCCGTCGATTTCAACGAAGACCGAAGTTTTCCATTTTTGCCACCATTATGGAGTTCCACGTTTCTTCTGTCCACCGCGAGATCATAATCCAACTACAAGTTCGCCGTATAGGATACGTTTGGGAAGGTGTGTATCCGACATTCTGCTGATGTGACCGGCCCAGCGCAGTTGAATTTGTTTCAGCATTGCGAAGATGCTGGGTAGTTTTGTTTCCTCCAGAACTTCAGTGTCTGGGATTCTGTCTTGCCATTTGATGGTGAGTATACGTCGAAAGCAATTGAGGTGAAAGTGATTCAATTTCTTGGCGTGCCGTTGGTAGGCGGTCCAAGTTTCCGAGCCATAGAGCATGGAGGACAGGACGACGGCCTTGTACATACAGAGCTTCACAGAGCAGTTAACTCCACGTCGATTCCAAACTGATGACCTTACACGTCCAAAAGCGCAGCTGGCTTTTGAAATCCGGAAGATCCCTTCATCATCAATTAGCACATGCCGAGAAATGGTAGTTCCGAGATGGGTGAACTTGTCAACGGCAGATAGAAGTCGGTCGTTGACCCGCAACACAGGTTTTTCGTAGGGCGTGCCCGGAGCAGGCTGATGCATCACAACTGTTTTGTCGGTGCTGATGGTCAGTCCGAAGTTGTCGCAGGCGGCGGAGAACAAGTCCAGGCTTCTTTGCATGTCCATCGCAGCGGTGGCATTGAGGGCACAGTCGTCGGCAAACAGCAGTTCGCGCACATGCTGAAAGGAGACCTTGGTCACTGCTTGAAGCCTTCGCAGATTGAACAGTTTACCGTCAGTGCGGTATCGGAGTTCAACGCCAGGGTCCTCGTCCCTGTATGCATCCCACAACATGGCGGAGAACATGAGACTAAAGAGTGTTGGAGCAAGAACACATCCTTGTTTGACTCTGGTGGTGACTGAAAACGGGTCTGATGTAACACCATTGTCTATGACGCGGGCAAGCATGTCGTCGTGAAATCCTCGGACGATGCGAATACGAAGACACAATGGAACTCAACTTGCGCGTGAATCGGATTAAAGTGAGGAAGACTTGCGCAGCATCAGCCTCACTCTCACTTCCCGGTGACCACCATAATCCAGTGGCAAGACAGAGTCAAGACGACTGAAGATGGCCCCATGCACAGTGGTTGGCCAGGATTCCCTTTGTACCTCATCCTGCTCTACGCATACCACAGACACGTCTCTGTACCGCGTGAAAGATCATTGGGTCGATAGTGACCTCATCCGCTCCTCCAGCTAAAACAGACCGTACATGCTGGGACAGGTATATCCCGAGGAAGAATCACCGTGAGCCGAGGCCCGCCGGCTGCCCTCACCTGGTTTAGCTCGCCTGTCAAGTGGTTTACCGGGGTGTGGCCGCTGCGCATGTCACAGCTACTAGGAGCCACATCTGAGAGCTGAGTGCATGTGTAGAGGCCAATAATAACAAGAGAACTCACACTGGATCCGACAGTCCGACAGTCCCGTTAAGACTGGTGAGTCCTCACACATGCAGCCCATACACCCATACTGGGTTCTTGACCATGTTAGATCAAATCCATCAGAGTGTAGTATTTACACATGCTTCAAGGGAAATGATAAGACTCTAGGAATAACTTGACTTTTGTACTAAGGAGTTAATGTGGTCAATGTCACAGATGTGCTTAAATTTAAATAGTGAACTAGAAATACAAACCCAACACTGAAGAAGTTGGGACAGTATGGAAAATGCAAAAAAAAATAAAAATAAATAATAATAATTTGTCAATTCCACTCACCCTGTACTATATTGAAAACACATTATTTGATGTTTTACTTTGAAAAAAGTAAAACATATAAATATACACTCATTTCAAATCTGATGACTGCAACACACTCTAAAAAAGTTGGGACAGATTGTTTACCCCTGTGTAACATCACCTTTTCTTTTAACAACACTTATTAAGAATTTGGGTGCTGAGTGAAGACACCAGTTGGTTTAGTTTAGCAAGTGGAATTTTCCTCTATTCATCCATCATGCATTTCTTCATCTGCACAACAGTATGGGGCCTTCATTGCCTTATTTTGTGCTTCATAATGTGCCACACATTCTCAGTCGGAGACCGGTCAGGACTGCAGGCAGGCCATGCTAGCACCCGCACTCTCTGCTTACACAACCATGTGCTTGTAATCCAGGCAGAATGTGGTTTGGCGTTGTCCTGCTCTGGATGGCAGCACATGTTGCTCCAAAATGTGTACATATCTTTCTGCATTAATGGTGCCCTCATAGATGTGCAAGTTACACATGCCATGGGCACTGATACACCCCCATACCATGACAGACGCTGGCTTTTGGACCTGACGCCGATAACAGCTTGGATGGGCCTTTTCCTCTTTGGCCTGTAGAAAATGACGGCTGTTTTGTTCAAAAACTATTTGAAACATTTACTCGTCGGACCACAAAAGGATTAAGGATTCCTCTGTGCTACTGTCCATCTCAGATGAGACCGAGCCCAGGAAAGTCGGTGGTGCTTCTGGACGTTGTTGCTATACGGCTTCTGATTTGTATAGTAAAGCCTTAACTTGTATCTGTTGATGGTGTTGACTGACAAAGGTTTACCAAAGTGTTCCCGAGCCCATGTCAGGATATCCATTACAGACTCATGACGGTTTTTAAGACAATGACATCTGAGGTATCAGAGATCACGCGCATTCAGAAGTGGGTTTCAGTTTTTCCCTTTACGCACAGATATTTGACCAGCTTCCTTAAATCTTTTAATTATATTGTGCACTGTAGAAGGTGAAATGCCCAAAATCCTACCAATTTGTCTTTGGGGAATGTTGTTCTCAAAGTGTTGGATTATTCGCTGACACATCTGTTGGCAGATTGGCGAGCTTCAACCCATCCTTGCTCTTGAAGGACTAGGCCTTTTTGGAGGCTCCTTATATACTATGACTAGACAATTGTCTCACCTTTTTCACATCACCTTCTTATTTTAACTTGACACATTGCTATTAGTACTAAATGTCCCCGTCCCAACATTTTTGGAACGTGCATGCATCAATTTCAAAATAAACGTTTACCTTGGAAAAACTATGCAGTTGATTAGGTAAAACATCAAATACCTTGTCTTTATACATTTTTTTTTGGTTAAATACAAGTCAAACTACATTGGCAAATCACTCCTCTTTGTTTTTATTAGCATTTGCCATACTGTCCCAATGTTTTCGGAATTGGGGTTGTACTGAATATTCAAGATGCTGAACATCTTTTATTCTTTGTTTTTTTAATTGCCATTTTTTATACCCCAGATAATCAATGTTCTCAGACTTTGGACCTAACTGTATATTTATTTTTAAAAAATGTAAAAAGCTTTTCATACATTCATATCAATAACCTCTTTCTCCTGGTCAAAGTCACTGTATATCCAAAACCTATCCTGGGAACAGTGGGTTTTAAAAGTAAAATTATAGTATTTTCATAATCTCGTCTTAGGGTTCCATTCTGGACAATAAAATGCATTGAAATGCATATGTTATCATGATTCATAATATGGTCATCACATTTAATAGCAATTTAATGACAATTTAGAAGCAGTGGTGGTACTCTGAATTTGTCATTTAATTATTCAAGGCACAGTCTATCTTCAACCAATCCTGTCATATTAATAACTGCTAATAGGCAGAGGAATTCAAATACCTTTCTGAAAGTTCCACTGGAAATTATTAAAATAGCATACTAGTAATAGGGGAAATGTTTCTTCTTTTTATCTCATAAAAAGACCAGATCTACCATTCGTTTTCTCTTCCTGCAATAAACTTCCAGATATCTCTATGAGTACCATGTAGCTTGCTTAGATATTAGTTGCTTAGTATAATTGCTTAGTATCTTTCAACCACAACCCAGAAAGATGCATGATCCCATAATGGGCAATCCTGTTTCCCATCATAGCAACAAACAAACTAAGAAATGTGGAAATTTGACTTCTGAGGTGATTAATATGGAATCGTAATTGTGACTTCTGCATGGCATTATAGCAAAATTACAGCACAAAACAATGTTATTTTGCACATATATTACACATCAGCTGTGCAATATGTGTGTTATGCTAACTAGCCATGAATAAACATTTAGAACTGTCATTAAATATTTCATGGAAAGACAAACACTGAATCTTCCCTCTTAGTTATGCCCCTGGTGTAGAGGCATATTCTACCTCTCAGTTTCTCTCTAAAGAGTTTGTCTCTAAAGAGAGATTACAGTACTTCAGGAGTGAGAACAGAAGCTAATACCATTCCTTGCCTATGCTCAAGCATACAAAAACAAACAGTATTACATCCTATAATGACAGATTCAAATGTGGAAACTTTTCCATCCTTACTCCTGCTCAGTATGCATTTGTTTCCTTGTTCACTACAAGAAATGCTCTAAAATTTCTCTGGTTTATCAAGTGGCAATTATTTGGAGCTTGACCTAGATCTGTTGGTTAGCTACAGTATTCTTTTGCCTGGTTCATCGGGATAAAGACAGCTTTATTATTCCTCCTCAGAGACAGACAACCTCACTTCCCAATACTGTGTCTAAAGATTCAATCAGAAAACACTCTTGCTCTCTTGCTGATCGATGGGATTATCTTGGAGCAAGCAAAAAGCTCTGAACTCTAATCAGTGATTAGCGCAGATACTGACATGGCAATGCTGTTATTATTCAAAAGCGAGGGCATGTGTGAGCTCTTGAAAATCACAGGATCTGTAGGACCAGCATAGATCTATTGACAGTAGGGTTCTTTCTCTGTAGAAGCAGGCCTTATTCCTTAATTCATTTTACTTTTTTTGCACATCCACAATCCATTTATCACAAATGATATGCTGTATGTCTGCTAGGATATCAGATCAATTGTAACTTTCATGGCTGTCTTTATAAGGATAGCATCATAAAATGGCCCATAAACTCCTTTAAAGCCATGGTTCTCAAAGAAAACATAAAAATGATCCCAGACAATTAGGTCGTGATAGTATTTCATAAACTGTTCTGTCAAACGTCATATGAATGATATTATGAGCTGTGTTTTCTGAAGTAGAGAATATGAAAAAAAATAAAAATGAAAATCTTATTTTTAGAAAGATAAACAATAATCCTGGTCAGGGTCATATTTGGCCAAAGGTTCCAAAGCAAAAAATGGCAAAAACAAAGTTTCATGTCTGTTCCCTGACAATGAGCTTGAACTGTTTAAGGTTAAATAATGTTCTTATCCAAAATCCATGTTTGCTGTGGTGGATTCTGGAGCAGAACAGTGTGTATCATAATCTGACACCGCCGCACAAGGGCTTAATATAAAATAGAGTGAATTAAATTGCAAACACATCATTAAATAAGAAATTACAGAGCAAAAAGTAACAACCTGGCTAGGAGCCATGATACACAGAGTCCTAGCACATTCATAAGGATGATACTGTTGAGTTTATTTTTGAGATTTCTTCACTTGACTCAAAACGCTATTTTCATTTAGAGAAAAAGCAAAACTCAGAAAAAAAATATATAGGTGCTTCTCAATCAGCTCCCTAGATGCTGAATCAGCATATTGTGCATATGAGGTCGGACACTGGCAAGGACCCTGGCTCACTACACACTGGGACACTGAATTTCCAGCATGGTACTCACATTGTAAAACATCACCACTGGCATTTATCAACAATAGACAGGGCCGATATAATTTTATGCATTTCTATCATGATATTTCAAGTAGGATTGTAGACTAGTTACTGAATAAAAAAAAAAAATCATTGAACACTAAAAGTCATTAGACTCAAAAAAATCGTAATTTAGAACGTCAACATTAAAAATTGCTAACACAAGTAATCATTTGAGAGCTACAACAATGATTACAAGCTACTTACATCTGTAGAAGTTGGCTGAGAGTTCATCATCCATATTTTTCGAGCTGAGAGGCTTCAGAAAATATGACATCTTTTTTGCGGTGCATTGTGGGATTTTTTGGGAGCAAACACGCCTGTGAACTGGAAGGATTTTGCAATTTAGACAGCGCATAAAATGGCCGACTTCTCGATCAGTTCCCTGACTACTGAACTAGGGAGCTGACTGAGATGCAGCATATGTTTTCAAAAATATCCACAGATATTTGCTTGGACAGAGTCTTAGTCTGAAGGCCAAGGTTAGTCTGAAGAGTTCCATCCTTAAGCACCCTTAAGGGCTTTCAGGTTTGTCCATCTGGTTTAATACTTAAAGGTTTAATGTTGATTTAAAGAACCCTTAACTATCCATCCTGCATCCTGCCATGCGCTTTTATCCAAAGTGCTTTATACTGTCTCATTCACCCATTCACACACACACACCAATGGTAGCAGAGCTGTCATGCAAGGCACTAACTTGCCATCAGGAGCAACTTGGGGTTCAGTGTCTTGCCCAAGGACACTTTGGCATGTGGAGTCACGTGGGCCGGAAATCGAACCGCAACCCTACGATTAGTGGACAACCCGCTCTACCACCTGAGTCACAGCCACCCGATTTGGTATCACATACTGGTACAAAAGCAAACTAGTACAAAATAGCTTGAAATTGTGTTGAATCATGGATACAAGCATTTTGCATGGTCAGTTTTATGACACTATCCACAATTACAAAACATGGTGTCAGCAGAAACATAGTGCTCAGTATCTATAAGGAATCTCTGCCGAGTTAAGATATCTATGGAATTACCATCAGTGCGGAAAGCACTTTAAACCTTAACTAATGTACTATCATGTTTGGAATCCTCCATTATGTATGAGTGTTAAAATGGAGTTATGGAGGTGTGGTCTACTGATGAGGTGCACCAACATACCCATATGCTTTACTGTCAATTTTTGTCCAAAGATGATGCAAATACAGTTCACCAGAAGAAGGGAAGACAGAAAAAGGGAGACTGGAACCAGGAACCATAGAGACATTACTCAACCAAGGACCATTAAAGCTCAGGATCTTCTGCATTCATCTTTTCTGAGCATCACACAAACCAGGTTATCCACATTCCCCCTTCACTGAATTTTTTTTATAGATCTTCTCTGAGCTGGAAAAATGAGGCTGCTGCTATACACAGTGCTAATAACTTCCTGAAGAGGAAGAATGTGTCCCTGAGTGTCCTGGGGAGCAGACGAATCACTTGAGATGTCTAGAACACCGGCAATATGAGTGATCTTTGGAGCCCACTTGTTATAGCCAAGAGGAGCAGTATTATTCAGAAAAGGGAAAATAAATAAATAAATAAATAACAAGAGGCATGTTTACACCAGCTACTGGAGTGAGATGTGGGTCGATAAGCCTGCCATGGAAAAAATGTCAGCAAATAACATGAAATGAATGAGACAAGTTAAATGCTGACGCAAATGGACGTCTTTTGTGTTGGAAATCGATTCGTTCAACACTTTTGCGCCTCTCGTCCCTTTGTGTTCTTTTCCACCTTTCAGGATTTCTAATCATCTCTTTCACTGAAACTGTGTATACTCCACTCAGAGTCTTTTCTCTACTCACACCTCTCATCTTATCTTATTCTCAATCAATCTCAACTTTTTTTCCTTCACTTTCTACACTGGTAAATAAGGGATGAGGAGACTTACCGCAGGAATTAGCCATAACACATATGGAAACTGATAATGAATCCACTATTTAGTTATTAATAATGTATTTATCATGTGTAATATATTGAACTGACAGAACTGGGTAGAATGTGTCATGACTGTGAGTAAACCAGTAAGAGGCTTAAACTGTCAGTTCTCTAATCATATGCATCCAGATTGAGCCTGGTTGACTGTACAACCTTTTACTACAGCTTCTAATTTGTCTCAGTGCATACACTACTGAGTGGTTGATCACCCCCCCCCCGAAATTCAGTAAATAATTAATCCAATAAAATGGCTATAACATTTCAAAGAATGTAGAGTTAGCAGGTAGTAGAAAACACTATATATTTCTTTTTCAATACATTTTTTTTACATTTAGGTTTTATATGATGTAGCAGTAAAATGTCTGACATCACTTGTAGTACTATCAGTAATAGTAGTAGTTTTAGTAGTAGTAGTAGTAGTAGTAGTAGTAGTAGTAGAAGCAGTAGTTGTAGTAGTGGTATCAGTAAAAGTAATAGTTTTAGTATTTGCAGTACTAGTAGCAGCACCAATAGTAGAAGCAGTAGTTGTAGTAGTAATAATAGCAACAGTAGTAGCAGCAGCAGCAGCAGTAGTATTTGTACTATTAGTAGCAGCAACAATAGTAGTAAAAGCAGCAGCAGTATTAAAAGTAGTAGTAGGATAGAAGAAGAAGTAGTTGTAGTAGTAGTAGTAGTAGTAGTAGTAGTAGTAGTAGAATTAAGAATAGTAGTAGTTTTAGTACTGGTATCAGTAAAAGTAGTAGTTTTGGTAGTATTTGCAGTACTAGTAGCAGTCGCAGAAGAAGAAGTAGTAGTAGTAGTAGTAGTAGTAGTAGTAGTAGTGGTAGTATTTCTGCTATTAGTAGCAGCAACAGTAGTAGTAAAATAAGTAGTTGTAATAGTAATTTCAGTAATAGTAGTAGTTTCAGTAGTAGTAGTAGCATTGCTGGTTGTTTGCTCATCTGTGAGCTCAGGATAACATGAAATCATGTTAAGATAATTTCAACTAAGATAATTTAATAAAATTAAACAAAGGAGCTGGCAATAATACAATAATATTTAGGCATACAATGTAAATATTATTATTTCTAATGTTCTAAAAAAGGTACATTATTATTAAACATATAATGAGTGCTGGATTGGTGGGACTTCTGAAGGCTATGAATATATATATTTTAATTTACATATGTGTATTTATAGTTTGATTAGTTTATATTTAGATTTATTAACCTTTATTAATATATTGCATGCAAATTAAATTAATAAATCTGTGTATTGCTGTCTATCAGTGCACTTGAAATAAAATCATTAACTCCAAATGCCTTGGAAGTAACCAGACTTTAAAATGCTAAACCTTTCCTTGCGATTGAGAGATGTGAATGTGTCTGTAGATTTCAGAACTTTATATAGTCTAAATATCACCATGTAAAAGGTTTTCCCTGGCTGCTACACATATGCCTACAAATTTATGAAATGAAAGTATTTTCTGATCTTTTTATATTTTGATCCATAACAACTGTCTGTATATATTGCAAAATGAAACTTTTGATGTGAAACTGTTCTAATACATTTGAGGGCAAGATGCATACACTCTAGGTTCACTTCATAACTCAGACAAATAGCAAGACCATTTCATAGATATAATCTTTTCTTTTCAACACAATTACTTTAGAAATAACAGCATTTGGTATGGTCTGTGAAGAACAATACGGCACATAATACCCCGTAAAGTTTGATATACATTACAAGTGACTATAAATTTCCTTGGGAGGAAAAAAGTATATTGACTATGATGGAGAAAACATTAAGTGACAATTCTTCCCTCAAACTTTGAAGACAATGACTCAGAAATTGCAATTAAACTAATCAGTGGCTCTCATTCAAGCAATCCAACTTTAATATCGTACTAAATATGAAAACATTTTACATTACATTTACATTTATTCATTTAGCGGACGCTTTTATCCAAAGCGACTCACACAATAGAAAATACAAGCAAAACAATATATCAAGCGGAGAACAATACAAGAAGTGCTATCATACAAGATCTTTTAATTGAGTTCTAGAAGAAGCAAAGTGCGCAGAGTAGAGGTGTAAGTGCCAGTGTAATTTTTTTTTAGGGGTTGGTTACGTGTTTACGGAAGAGGTGGGTCTTTAGCTGTTTTTTGAAGACAGTATCAGATTCTGCGGTCTGGATTGAGTTTGGAAGTTCATTCCACCACTGAGGGACAGATAGTGTGAAGGTTCTGGAAAGGGACCTTGAGCCACGCTGAGTAGGCACTACTAAGCGTCAGTCATTGATCGATCGCAGATTGCGTGAGGGAACGAAAACGAGACAAATCTTCATGAATGTGTTATCAGCTGCAAATATGCAATATTTGAGACATACGCCTCTGAAAAATTACTTAATTTCCAGCCTTTTTGTCAAATTAGGCAATATGGTCTATTTTGTAATAAACATTGTTTGCTGGTGTGTATGTCATATCAGTGGTTTTCAGAAAGTTCCTATTTGTACATATTTTTAGACCAGCTCAAATTTCACAGTGCTATTTTCTAAGTTGATGTGATATGAGAATGTATTCATGAAAAGCAAGCTCATGAAGAAAAGACGCAAATTCTGTGTGCCACCAGGGCATTCGAAAATTAAAGATTGTCTTCTGCACAATAGAACAAACTTTGCTAAGTGCCTAAGCTCTAAGGCTTTTTTTTCTCCTCTTCTTTTAGTGTAGCATAATTTGAGAACAATATAATGGCCCAGGGCGAAGGTATCCAAATCAATTCACAAAAAAAAACTATAGTGTAAAATGATGTCTGAATATTCTATGATTGAACTTAAGAGTAAAATATGAATTATCTGACAGAGCATCCTTTGCAAAACAGCTTTATTTCACTTGTTCAGGAAAAAATGCAATATACTGTAATATGAAGTCACCTCTTGCACCGAAATACTATTTTGTCCTATATCTTTTTTTTTACACAAAGTTTGTCTCTTGGAGTTTTTTCAGTTCCAGTGGATAGAGTTTTGTGCTTTGTATACTTTGCCATGCATAAACAGTATTAAACTTTGTATTAAGTATTAAGCTTTAAACTGCTGCGTCTCTCAATAGATCCAACTGCAAAAAGGTATGGATAAAATAAAAAAAGAACGATCCATAGTGACAAATAGGAATGAGCAACAATTATGGGATGGAATGGTGAACCAAAAAATAAAACAAAACAGCATATGGCAAGACTTCTGTCAGAAATTCCTCAGTTTAGAGTTTAATGAGCACTGAATTCATGTTTTGTTTAGGTTATAATTTATCATCAATTTTATTTTTATTCTAGTCTTGTCCTGTAATTGATGTATTTCCTGATTGTGTCCACTTATTCTCTGTTTAAATCGTTCTACTTATACTCTGTTCTGCCTTTGTCTACATGCAAAGTTTTTACCATGTTTTGTTTCATTAATTCCACTGTTTCCTGTCTCTTAGTTTCATGTACTTACAGGTTTTGTGTACTTTGTCTGTTTATTATAAATTATTTCTTCTTCTTCTTATTATTATTATTATTTTTATTATTATTTTACGATTTATGGATCACCTTATGTTGATCCGGTCTGCCTGTGTCTTGGCCGCTATTTGGACTTCTGACTATGATTTCTGGACTGCCTTTAATAAATCTAATGCTGGGTTCACACATTTGTGTTCTGCCTCTCACTACCACATGTTATAGCTTCGAAAAACCTTACTACACCAAGTTAATTATAAGCATCCGCATGTAATACGATTATAATGGCACTACATTAAATATATGAAGGAATACACCTATGGATAAAGCAAAGTTATATTTGATACATGGGTGTAATCTGTGAACGACCTAATTAAGTGTATGTCGCATAATAAAAAAAATATATTGAATATACTATTTATATTCCAATCAGAAAAAGATGGTCATCACATTTCATCAACCAAGACATTAGTAATTGAATTTCATTTTTAACTTTGTAATAATAATTACTAGCTTCAGTGACCGTTGTTCTAGCAATAGTCTTGTATGTGTTTGATTAATTACTTTATCTACAGTTACTAGTCAAAATGTCTATATTATTATTCTATCTGGATTAGAGATTCTCTATAATAAATGCAGAACTTAAGGCAATTATTGGCATTGTCTGCTCAGACTTGACACTCAGCTGCTCATAATCACATACTCCATCACTTTATTAATCAGCACCATGGTATGTATAGTGAGTTTACTCAAGCCAGAGCGTTCTTTCATTCTCTCTAAATGGCACTATTATCATCTAAGAACAAGAACATGATAGACTGGCTGGGAGTACATCCAAAAATTTCACCCTTGGGCCAAGGCCAGAGTTTCTCACCCCTAAAAGAAGTCCAAAGAGAAACATACTGTTTTCGCTTCTCTTCATGCTTCATGCAGAGATAAGCATTGTCATCTCCCAAGGCACCTTCTAGTTCTGCAGTCTTAAACATGCACTGCACATCTGCAGGGAGCAAGACTCACCAGGGAGATCTGAATTCTTCAAAGGCAGCCTTCTAAAATAGCAACTGATGGAAAAATAGTTTGACTAGGCAATAGCTGAGAGAGGAGGTAAAATGAACATCAATGCATTTGAACACAAAGACAAATCATTTTGTTCTGGGAATGGCAACAAGTCATCCTGGAATGGTACATAATCCTGGAGAGAGAACATAGGCTTAAGGGATAGAAGTTCTGATCTGATCTGTGTCAGTGTTGAGCAAATCACATATGTAGACACGTGTGATTTGCTCAACACTGACAGACAAAGAACAGAGACATCAAAACATTGAGAACGGCAAATAGGCTTAAAAACATACAGATTTCATGCAAGCAAAGTTAGGAGAGTGATGGATACAAGAAAATGCTTACTGTATTGTTTGATTACAGTAATGACTTACTGAAATCAGTTCATTTAGTTGACGAAAAACATGAGATTTAACTTTCTTAGGTACACAATCAAGAATCTGCTAAAATTCAGAATAATGGATGAGAATGAGAAATAAATAACTAAAAAGAAAAACAAACAATTATTATTATTAGATGAAATAATAATAATAATAATAATAATAATAATAATAATAATAAATAATTGACTGCTTAATTATCATGAATGGGAGGTGAAGGCAAGTGCAGATTATTTATTATGTGAAGTGAAAACAAACCATAAACATGAATTGTGGTTACAATAAAAAAAAGCATCCAGACTACAAGCGAGAGTGTAGCACACACAGCAAAACACGAATATGACAACAAAAAGCTTGACAATAGCCATGTTTAAATCCAAGTTGTGAATTTATCTTATGCAAAAAATTGGAATATCGCATAAAACATTTGAAAATATTCGTCACTTCTGGGGAAACTGTCACAAAGTATCAATACAAAAGAAAGTTGTTGGAAATGGGGAAGCCACTGTCTCTCTTTTTTCCAATATTATTTGCGGTTCAGAGCACACAGGCGCATACCTGCAAACTAGAATAGAAAATAGTTTTGAATAGAAAATACAGAACGTCTGTAAAGTGAGACTTCAAAAGCAATTTCCTTCATGTAGTAGTTAGCTTTTGCAATAAATAGTGTGCTTTATTAAGCTATTATAGTGACATGTAGTCATGGTTGCCAACTCTGAAGAATGGCATGGACTGATATTTGGTTGGTGGGAGGTCAGAGGCTAGGGTGTTTGTACAGAGAGTTTGCAGAGTTAGCAACTAGCAATCACTTTTGCAAAACATAACAACTGACAAAAAACCATTTTCGCAAAATATTGCCTGTCCAAATCATAATTTTCACACAAAGAACTGTCACTTTGCTATCAAATTTTACTCAAATGATAACCTTGAATTTGGCTAAATATGTTAGTGGAGGCAGTAGATTAATCTGACCGTCACGGTGTCTTGCATCTAATAACATATCATGGTACATGTATCCCAGCGAACAGAATTCAGGACAGGATTTGATTTGTGCTGTCAAAGATAAAGCACCAATGCACATAAAATCTCCCTTATGAATCAATTAATTTATCCTACAATGAAAACCAACACTGTCTAACAAAGAACAGATAATGTCATTCACTAGCAAGCTGTTTTATTTAGGGTAATTTATGGTTTGGGGTAGGTTGTGTTTTTTGGTAGCATGAAATGAAAGCTCGAGTCTCATGCCCACTGACATCTGCTTGTGAAAATCTAATGGCTAAAATCTAATATCTATCAATAGGTTATGAAGACTTAGCAAATGCATTATATCATGAGGTCTCATTGATAAAATGATATGGGGCAAACTGAAAGGCAGCTAGGCAACTGTATTTGTGATTTCTTTTAATTCCGTAATGACCCACTAACCTATTGGGTTCAGGCCGTTTTTCCTCTGAACCATAAACAAAAAAATTTAAACCTCTTGGTTTAAAGCAAAACCATTAATTTGTGGTCCACCCAGCATGCTGGAAATCCCATCCATTTTCCATACTGCTTGTCCTAGACAGAGTCATGGGGGAGACTGGGGCCTATTCCATGGGACGTAGGGCAGGCGGTGGACACCCTGGACGCAGGGTGTAGTGCACAATCACATACTACGGACAATTTGGAAACGCCAACCAGCTTATATCACATGACTACCAGAAACTGAAATACCCCCAAAGCACAGGGTAGAGATGCAAACTCCATGCACACAGGGCAAAGGTGGGATTCCAACACCCAACCTTGGAGGTGTGAGGCAAACGTGCTAATCACTAAGCCACCATGCTGTGCTGGAATATATTAATTACTGTCACTGATAGGCTGCATCTACAGTCTGGGCTAGAAAGAAATCAGCCCCAGTCTCACATCGTCATACCATTCTGTGCATTTTTCTTACGAGTAAGGTTACACATGCTCATGGCAGAAGCGTGAAAATTGGTAACACTGTTATAGTAGCAGGCTAGTTCATTTTTCCATAGTTAGCAAAAATTCTTCTTAAACAAGCCATCCATCCATCCATTTTCTGCACCGCTTATCCTACACAGGCTCGTAGGGAGCCTGGACCCTATCCCATGAAACACAGGCACAAGGTGGTGGACACTCTGTGCCAACACATCACAGGGCACAATTGCACACACAATCACACACCCATTTACCCACTATGGGCATTTTGGAAATGCCAATCAGCCTACAATGAAATCTTTGGCCTCGGGGAGTAAACCGAAGTATCCAAAGAAAATCTGCAAAGCACAGGTAGAATATGCAATCTCTGAACACACAGGGTGGAAGTGGGAATCAAACCCCCAAGTCTGGAGGTACTACGCAAATGTGCTAATCACTATGCCACCATGCCATTCATGTTACCCCTGTAATTAATTCATGAACTCTAATTTTGGAAACCTAATCATCCAGTTCCAATTCTAGGTAGCTCATTATACTATTCAGGAGAAAAAAAAATTGCTTCAGTACCTCATTCTGAGTAGAAAGCTGCTAGCCCTCAAAACAATATGCAGATGTTCACGATAGTAAAGTAATAGCAGAGCCATATCACCCTGCAGCTCTCACCTGGTTTCCCAGTGAAGCTGGTCTGTGTGGGTCCCAATGCCCCAGTATAGTGACAGGGACACTATACTGTTAAAACGGCACCGTCTTTCAATGAGGCGTTAAACTGAGGTCCTGACTCCCTGTGGTCATTAAAATTCCCCCATTGGCCCTTATCTATCATGGCCCCCTAATAATCACCATCCCTGAATTGGCTGCATCACTCTCCTCACCTCTCAACCAATAGCTGTGTGTGGTGGGCGTTCTGGCGCACTATGGCTGCCGTCGCATTATCCAGGTTGATGCTACACACTGGTGGTGGTTGAGGAGATTTCCCCCCATACAATGTAAAGTGCCTTGAGTGCCTAGAAAAGTGCTATATAAATCTAAGGAATTTTTATTATTATCATAATGAAAAGAGGTCATGTAACTAAGTAATTGAAAACACATGTTATGCAGAGGAGATAAGCATGGTCCTCATACATAGACACATTTCATAAAGAAAGCACTTGAACAACATTCATAACTTTGCGTTTGAAATGACAACGTCTGATAGGACATCGAACACATAATAGTCCTGGAGTGAAAATCTAATAAAGGGAGTCATCTAGAAAAGATCTACATGATACAAATATGCTCTGAAGCAAGCACCTGTCCAATGATGGACTTGTTCATTTCTACACTGCAGTCTACCAAGCCTCAAATGAAAATAACACTGTGGAATTTATAACTACACAAACAGACACAGGCACACACACACGCACACACACACACACACGGACACAAAGACACACACAAACATTATACTTACGTCAAAAGCAGCATATGCTCGCTAATTGGACAGAGAGCAGGCTTATTTTAATTACATCAGACCGTACAATAAGGAAAATGAAGTCTATTTTCTCTTCTTTGAAATGCATGCTATGTCTGTAATTAGGGTTGTTGCAGTATTTATCTTTCGCTGCAATGAGTAGTTAAAGTCATTCAGCACATGGACAGATATGTTTGTGAATTCACTCATGCTAGGCATTTTGTTAGGACACTGAAAACCAGAGGTGGGCTCGACGAAGACACAGCATCCCTCTCTGGAGATGGACAGAACTACAGATACAAGTATAGCTGAGCATACCATTAGAACAAAATCAAGACAAGAAATATATGCAAATTAGTCTGCTGGGTTTCACAAATGGTCCTTCATTTGTGGATTAAGGAACAATTTTTATTGATCAATTAAAATATATGTTTTAAATAATAAATAAATAAATATATAAAGTCTAATCATTTGCATGTTTCTTCCTGAAGATGTCAAAATAATCTCATTTTTTTAAATTTCTATTTTTGGTAAATAAATCGTAAAATAAAAGTAATTTTCATTGTACACAATACAACAACTTATTTCAGGGCTAATATAATGTATTTACATTCATTCAAGGTTCATAGTAGCTTTTTTGTATCTAAAAGAAATAAACATCTATTAGAAATTATAATTTTAAATGTGAATAATTTAAATGTACAGTATAGCATACAGTATCTCACAAAAGTGAGTCCACCCCTCACATTTTTGTAAATATTTGATTATATCTTTTCATGTGACAACACTGAAGAAATGACACTTTGCTACAATGTAAAGTAGTGAGTGTACAGCTTGTGTAACAGTGTAAATTTGCTGTCCCCTCAAAATAACTCAACACACAGCAATTAATGTCTAAACCGTTGGCAACAAAAGTGAGTATACCCCTAAGTGAAAATGTCCAAATTGGGCCCAATTAGCCATTTTCCCTCCCCGGTGTCATGTGACTTGTTAGTGTTACAAGGTCTCAGGTGTGAATGGGGAGCAGGTGTATTAAATTTGGTGTCATCGCTTTCACACTCCTTCATACTGGTCACTGGAAGTTCAACATGGCACCTCATGGCAAAGAACTCTCTGAGGATCTGAAAAAAAGAATTGTTGCTCTACATAAACATGGCCTAGGCTATAAGAAGGTTGCCAAGAGCCTGATACTGAGCTGCAGCACGGTGGCCAATACCATACAGCGGTTTAACAGGACAGGTTCCATTCAGAATAGACCTCGCCATGGTCGAAAAAAAAAGTTGAGTGCACGTGATAGACGTATGAGTGCTGCCAGCATTGCTGCAGAGGTTGAAGGGGTAGGGGGTCAGCCTGTCAGTGCTCAGACCATACGCCGCACACTGCATCAAATTGGTCTACATGGCTGTCGTCCCAGAAGGAAGCCTCTTCTAAAGATGATGCACAAGACAGCCGCAAACAGTTTGCTGAAGACAAGCAGACTAAGGACATGGATTACTGGAACCATGTCCTGTGGTCTGATGAGACCAAGATAAACTTATTTGGTTCAGATGGTGTCAAGCATGTGTGGCAGCAACCAGGTGAGGAGTACAAAGACAAGTGTGTCTTGCCTACAGTCAAGCATGGTGGTGGGAGTGTCATGGTCTGGGGCTGCATGAGTGCTGCCGGCACTGGGGAGCTACAGTTCATTGAGGGAACCATGAATGTCAACATATACTGTGACATACTGAAGCAGAGCATGATCCCAGCATGTATTCCAGCATGATAACGACCCCAAACACACCTCCAAGACGACCACTGCCTTGCTAAAGAAGCTGAGGGTGAAGGCGATGGACTGACCAACCATGTCTCCAGACCTAAACCCTATTGAGCATCTGTGGGGCATCCTCAAACGGAAGGTGGAGGAGTACAAGGTCTCTAACATCCACCAGCTCTGTGATGTCGTCATGGAGGCGTGGAAGAGGACTCCAGTGGCAACCTGTGAAGCTCTGGTGAAATCCATGCCCAAGAGGGTTAAGGTAGTGCTGGAAAATAATGGTGGCCACACAAAATATTGACACTTTGGGCCCAATTTGGACATTTTCACTTAGGGGTGTACTCACTTTTGTGGCCAGTGGTTTATACATTAATGGCTGTGTGTTGAGTTATTTTGAGGGGACAGCAAATTTACACTGTTACACACTGTACAATCACTACTTTACATTGTAGCAAAGTGTCATTTCTTCAGTGTTGTCACATGAAAAGATATAATCAAATATTTACAAAAATGTGAGGGGTGTACTCACTTTTGTGAGATACTGTATGTTGTTCAATTATTTGTTAAAATGTATATCATTTTGGGTTTTTAAAATGTTTTTTATTTTTATTTATTTATTTATTTATTTATTTTAAAAATTTTGTTTATGGCCATTTTTTTCATGAACTGCAATAGTGTTTGCTTCCAGTTTCCTTGGTTCCAGTTCACTGTTGGTAAACTTGCTTTTAGCGACAGTGCATTAATTTCCAGGTATGCTAGCCTACTCTCAGTAGCAGTCATGTGAATCATTAAGTCTTAGCACACAGCTTAGAGGATATGTCTGTTGAAACATCCTGTGCAGCTATACACCGTGATGGGTTTCGGGTTGGCTCATCTTGGCCCAACAGTCCTGGTTTTATTGCGGGGCTCAGTTCATTAAGTTGGCTCTGGAATTATTCAATGCCAAAATGCAAGGGCTGCTCAGCAGAGAAAAGAAAGCATCAGAAACGAAGGAAGGTAGCAGAAAAGTACTCATTCACAGGGGGATCATGAAGTCATGTCAATCTTGGAAATCGGAAATGACTTGGATAGCATTTGGAAGTCTACTTATTCAGACGAATAGAACTCCAGCTCCAAGATTATTTCATTCATCCTGTGGAAAATCAAACTTTCCAGCTGGGTCTTGCAATTTGGACACGTCAGAGCAGAGAGATCATTAAAGAGAAAGAGTTCCATTTCTGTAGCCTTGTGCTGTATAACTTCAGATGTTGCTTTCATTAAAAGCTCAGTTATGAACATGATGAGCCATATTCAGAGCTGGTGAATTAAGTTCAATATTTACTCCAGGAAAGTTACTCATATTCAGCGTTGACTTACGCAGGTGCTTAAGTTGATTATCTGGAAGCATATTCAGATTAGTAAATTATGTGGCAAGTATTCAAATAATAGGAGTCTATTATATACTAACACGTTAGTATTAATAGTGTTCCTATTTAAATACCATTCCTTTTTATATTTACAGACCAAACCATAAATTTCAGGGTGGCATATCGTGGCACTGAATTTCACACTGCTGCTCGCAGGAGCTGAAATCCCACAAGAAAAATAGGCTTGAGTTCAAGGTCAAAACTGTGCACACAGTCCCCTCCACTAATATTGGCACCCTTGGTAAATATGAGCAAAGAAGGCTGTGAAAAACTGTCTTTATTCTTTGTTAAATATAGGTGTGCAACAATTATTGTCACCCTTTTAGTCAGTACTTTGTGCTACCTCCATTTGCCAAGATAACAGCTCTGAGTCTTCTTCTATAATGTCTTATGAGGTTGGAGAATACACGGCAAGGGATCTGAGACCATTTTCCATACAGAATCTCTCCATATACTTCAAATTTACAGGTCCATGCTGGTGGACTCTCCTCTTCAGTTCACCCAACAGGTAAGGGGTGAATTTTAGTGATTTGGGGGCCCTAGGCCAAATATAGGAATGGGGCCGTCATTTCAGTGTTTTAACATTGATATTTAAATTTTCTGCATACATTATTCAGCATTCATAGCAATAATTAGGAATGGACTGGGACCAAAAATGGCCCTGGACTTTCTGGCCCAGAGCAAATTACCACACTCTATTTAAATATATTTATTTGAAGTAGCACTAAACAGATATCAAGTCATATTTGTAAAATAGGCAACAGAAACAGAATAACAATTCAATTGGTGAGGAAAAACTCCCTAAGATGATATGAGGAAGAAACCTTGAGAGGAACCAGACTCAGAAGAGAACAGATCCTCATCTGGGTAAGAATAATGTGAGAAAGAATATAAAACAATCAAGACAGCATGTTAACTAGTCAGGGGGCATCATCTGGGTGCAGTGTAGGAGAGCTGATACTCAGCTGTACAACTCCTGAATCATGACTGAAACTTTATTACAATAATATGAATCCACATCTAATAATTTTACCCGCCAAAATATAGGCCACTACTACTACTACTACTACTACTACTACTACTACAACTACTAGTACTACTACTATAATAATATAATATATTATTAATAATAATGTATTTTATTTTCCAACATTAATATTATGAAATTAATCTTGATATTAGGCTATATAAATCAATTAGTCTATTTCACTATGACTGCTAACCAACATTAAGTCACTGTATGGTACAGTAGGACAGCAGCTTATTAATTTTTTATTTTTTTTCTAAATTGTGCTATTATTTAAACATATTTCTTTGAAGTAGCACTGAACATGATTCCACAACAATGTCACACTATCATCGTGTGATATTAAACTCACCTACTGCTTCATTTGGTAGCAGGTCAGCAGAGCTTTAGGAGGGAATGAGGAGGAGGAGAAGAGGGGTGTATACATACAAGAGTATGTTTGTGTGTGTGTGTGTGTGTGGAGAAAATTTAGATTTGAAAGAGCATGTCTTGGTGTATGAGAGACAGAGAGAGAGAACCCTGCTGCCTGTTCCAGCCTCGCTGTTCTTTGACTGTAATAATCTAGAATAATCTGTAATGCAGAACTGCAACTTGCCTTCATGCCAAAGGCAAAATCTGTTAATTTAAAACACTTCACAGTCTCTGATAAAAAAAAAAAAAAACTTTTTGCTTTCCACCCGCTTTCTGTTTTTTTTCATCACTGCTGGGGTAGCTTCGCGTCATTTTTACTCTGTCTGTACATATAGTACATGTGACATCGCCGATGTTTGTACGAGTTGGCTACTTTCTTCCTGAAACATTTCCGCAGATGCGCAGTAAAACTGTGGAATAGTCCAATGTAGTGGGTACTAAGGGGGGGCCTGAGACACTCATGAATCAAGCATTCTGATGGCATTTTAGAGTATGGACTTTTAGAAAAACATAATTATTTAGCGAAACTTAAAAAAAAAAAAAACTTTCTTAACCATAAGTTTATGCAGCATTTTGGGGGTAGCTTGGTATTGCCAAGCTTTTGCCAACCTTTGGCTAATGGTTAAGTCTGCCCCTGCCCACAGGTTTGCTATGGGTTTCAAGTCAGGGGACTGGGAAGGCCATGGCAGGATCTTGATTTTGTGGTCAGTAAACCATTTTTGTGTTGATTTTGATGTATGTTTTGGATCATTGTCCTGCTGGAAGATCCAACCATGGCCCATTTTAAGCTTTCTGGCAGAGGCATTCAGCTTTCACTTGCCATAATCAGGTTTTCAGAGTCCATGATGCCATGTATCCTAACAAAATGTCCAGGTCCTCTGGCAGAACAACAGCCCCAAAACATTAAAGAGCCACTACCATACCACCGTGGGCATTAGGTACAGTTCCAAATGGCTATCTCTCTGTGGGCGCCAGAACCACCTCTGGTGTTCCATCCATCCATTTCTATACCGCTTATTCTGCTGGGTCGCAGGGAACGTGGAGCCTATCCGAGGGAGCATCGGGCATACAGGGTGCCAATCCATTGCAGGGCACACTCACATACACATTCATACATTACAAACACTTTAGAAATGCCAATCAGACTACCATGCATGTCTTTGGACTGAGGGAGGAAACCGGAGTACCCGGCGGAAACCCCTGTAGGATGGGCAGAACATGCAAACTCCGCACACATAGGGCTGTGGCAGGAATAGAAGCCCCCAACCCGGGAGCTGTGAGGCAAATGTGTTAACCACTAAGCCAACCTCTGGTGTTTATTGCCAAAAAGCTCTATTTTGGTTTCATCTGATCATAGAACCCGATCCCATTTGAAGTTCCATTAGTATCTGGCAAACTGAAGACATGAATTGTTTTTGGATGAGAGTACAGGCTTTTTTTCTTTAATCCCTTCCAAACAACTTGTGGTGATGTAGGTGACTTCGGATTCTAGTTTTGAAACTTTCTGACCCCAAGACGCAACTAACGTCTGCAAATTTCCTTGGAGATTTTTTGGCCAATCGAACCATCCTCTTCACAGTGCGTTGAGACAATACAGACTCACGTCCAATTCCAAGTTGATTCATAACATTTCCAGTTGACTGGAACTTCTTAATTATTGCCCTTATGGTGGAAATTAGCATTTTCAATGCTTGTGCTATTTTCTTATAGCCATTTCCCATTTTGTGAAGCTCAACAACCTTTTGCCACACATCACAGCTATATCCCTTGGTCTTACCCATTGTTATGAATGACTAAGGGAATTTGGCTTATGTGTTACCTTATATTTGTACCTATGTGAAACAGGAAGTCATGGTTGAACAATTTCTTGTTCTTAGTCACCCAGGTGTACTAAAAAAAGTAAAATATCAATGGGAATATACTTCAACTATATTATTTTCATATTAATTAATTGGGTTGAACACCTATATTTAACAAAGATAAAGATAAAAACCTTCCTTTTGATTGCAATTGTTTGATATCCATGTGAGCACAGTATTTTTGTGAATTTTAAGTTTAAACAATAAAGACAATTTTTCACAACCATCTTTGCTCATATTTCCCAAAAGGTGACAATATTAGTGGAGGGCAATGTAACTGAGATACACCCCTTTATCAAACTCATTGAGCAACTGCTGTGGAACTGTACAAGTAATGTGCAAGCCTGTAGTTACATTTGAGGTCTGAGTACCATGTGCAGATCTTCAGTTTCAACTCCTCATGATGTGTGAGTAACTCAAGTCTGAATACCGTCCATGGTGTCTAATTTGGAGGACAGTATACTGGCATATAGCCTGTCTTTACCAGGGCAACCTGTGCATGGTTTTGATAAAGCCATCTCAAATTGCATGGTGCAAAAATTAATGGCAATGAAAACAACAGAGTAAAATTCTCAATTGGAGGCAGATGTAGTCTGGCTTGGCACCACACTGCCATAAACTAACATTATGCTCAGCAAGATACTTAAGGCTTCAAAACTTCAATAGCACAATATGAAACTCCTAGTAATGGTGTTCCCCGCCAGATTGGACAGAGTGAATATTTGCATGGATAACGACAGTCAGAAGAAACCGTGTGTACCTTGTCTCCGTGCCATTTAAAATGCATCACTTCCTGCCTACTGAATCTCACAGAAAGAAAGGAGGAAACTGAATATAGGCCTCCAGTGCAATAGAGAAGCTATAGGGTAGAAGATATACACAAATCATCCTGAAAATGTAGTTTTGTTCAAATGTCTATGGTTTGGAAAGGTGCCAATTGGACATTCTGAAAATGCACTGATTCAAACAAACTTTTTTGCCCAAGATCCCTTTTTTGTAAATGCTGACATTATATGCCAAGCACAGCATGACCAGCAAGAAAGATAAGCTTGTACTTATGAGACCGCTCATAAATATATCAGAACCAGCTGTCAAAGCATTGCCTCCAGCAATGTCAAAAAGCTGCCCTTTAGTCTAAAATGTCAACAAATTTAAAATGATTAGTCACAACATCCCTTCAATGGCAGTCATTGATTGCCAGAGCCAGCCAATGTGTTTAGGTCTCCAACAGATGTCCTCACAATTCAGCTGCACTGTATTATACTGCTAATTAAATTTTTAAGACACATTCTCTCTCTTTTTTAAAAAATACTCAAATAATGGTTGATTTTCAACAACCCCACAAACATCTTAAAGATATGTGAGATATATTTGAAGAGAAAGGAGGCAGTGATGTTTATAATGGAACGACCAGTTAATTGGGCATATCTTGGCATTAGGTCTTAAGGGCATATCTTGACCCTTCGTGCCCTGTGGTTGGAGCTGACATCATCCTGGAAGAAACAACTACCATCAGGATAGAAGTGTTTCATCATAGAATGAAGGTGATCAGTCAGAATAAAAGACTGATGAGGGTTCTGAGTGGTGTAACAGAAAATCAATCGCAGTCCTGATGGGAGATAGTGAATATGAATCCTGACAATGCCATAGCCATCCATGGCCAGGAGCCATGGGAGCAAAATTTGCCATACTCTCTGGGTAGGACAAATGGCACACTCTCTCCTCCATTTTAATCACAGTGACTAGCCAAATGTGAGCATCTGTGAGCTCATGTATGCAGAAGAGAGCAGATAAAGCTTAAGTGTGTTATGTGACACAACATGGTCAGGAGTTTAAAAAAGACATAGTTGGCAGGGTTCACGTGTGTTGGAGGAAGTATGTGGTCAGCTTCCCCCTCCCCAGTTAGTAGCTATTGTATAATAGTTGAAAGCTGGCTGGTGGGTGGGAACTGGCAGGTGACTAAATTTGGGAGAAAATGGGGTTTTAAAACTGATCTGACTCCTCTCAGAGCATCTTAAATGGTTTAAGGTTGCATGACTGGGCAGACCATTCTATTAGACATTACCGTCTTCCTTCTCTCCAAATGTGTCTTGGTTTAAGGTGTGTTTAGGGCTGTTGAAAATCAAACATTACACATAAAAAAAATCAGTCATTCAATCAAACAGTCAATCCATTCATAGTGTCCTCAAAATTTTGAAGGTTAATGTCAACTACACATATAACAGGATAATCTTAAATAATTTAACTCTCCATCTTTGACATATAATTTGTGATATATGTCGGTTTGCTAAGGAGGTGATAGGTTAGGCCCAGAGGTGGCCTGGGTTCAGCAGAGGGAGCCAGATACTTCACTATTGTCTGTAAGTCTTTAGTCTGTTATAATTCCTCACATGAGAGTGTAAGAGAACAAACAAAACAAAAAGTATTTTTCTTTAAACTTTATTTAGAGACTTGAGGTGCTGCCAGTCAGAACTTCAGAACTGCCACTCCAGTATATAAAGTGGAGAATTTACTCCTGAGACTTATTATACAAGGTAATTTGGAAATATGTACATATGTTTGCACAAGCCATGTTGATTTCCAATAAGATCAACAAAAATATTTGCTAGAAAGGTTTGTACCCTTTGTGGATTGATACCTTGTCGTACTGAATAAAGCTTGTGTACTTTGGGGAAACGTAATGCTTAATGCTCCCAAGAGGACCACCCTTGATGGACACATCTGAGCAGAGGGTCAGATAGGCCACATAGGCCACCAAGAGTGTCTTTCAGGTTGCTTGGGAGTGTCTAGCAGAGGTTTCAGAGGAATTTAACTCCCACCTCTGAAAGGACTTCTTTGTACCAAGTGAGGTTACAGATGGGTCATCTTCATGTCCTCAATCGCAAAGACAGCTGCAAGAACCTGTGCCCCTGTAACCCGAGGATATGCTGTTCCACCACATTAGTGGTGAGGGAAGCCATCAATTTGAAGAATGAGGCCTTCTGAATAATGTTCACAGTGGTCTACTGATTAAATATAGAGGTTTGGGAGTGCCTGGGGCAGAGCCAGGACACCCCTGGAGAGATAATATCTCTAAATGAATGATTGAATGAATCTGCGTGGAAGGGTGTTCCAAGGTGTTTCACTCAAGTCTTTAATAAGTTTGAATGTAAATGCATGGTTTTTTGTTTTTTTTTTACCCTATGCACATGTAATTCCCACATGGAAAATGTTTATTTATTTTGAGAAGCAAGAAAACAAAAGCCTGGAGAATAATAAAAGATTAACTATATATGAATAATTCATTCCTGGTGAATTTTAACCCACATTCCCAAAGTCTGAATTATGCCCACCAAACCAGGAACACAGTCATGACTATTACAAAAATGTCTCTGTCAAATTTCTCTGGGTAGGGTGTGCTCACGCCGTGGGCCCATTTAAAAACCACTGCATGTGGCCACATGCACATGGACAGGCAAACAAAACCCTCATAGGCTAGAGCAGAGCTGGACATGGCTGGAATCATGAAAAGCTCAAGGCAGATCAAGCCAGCAAATAAATGAAGCCAGTGGACAGAGGATGCTCAACTTTCTCATGCTTCACCTTCCCATGCTTTTTATCAGCCATCTGCTGCCTTCTGGGCTTGACATGCATGATCAAAAATCAATGTGTAATCATTCACAGTCTAATCCACATATGAGTGGGTGCAAATTAGCCCCATGCCACTGTATACTGGAAAAAAAGAAAGAAAGAAAGTAAGAGTTGTATTCATTTTTCTCAGGTTTAAGCACCAGTGTGGGACAGAGCCAATGGACAGTATTATCAGTTCTTTGTTTCATCTACATTGTGCACTCTTATCTGGCTTCAAGGCACTGTTATTCACTCTGCAATTGTCTATGCAGATTTCCTCGACCTCGGATTTGGCAATGAAATGAGCCAATGTCCCTCCCTTCCACCTGTTCAGTCGTCTTGCAGAATAAATACTCTCCAGAACCCTGAGATATTCTGAAATTAATTCCCCATAATCGACCCCTGCATCTGTTCCATCCATTTATCAGTTCTGATTCCCACTCACGCCATTGCAGTGAGCCAGTCAGGACTCTATAGAGCTGCAATTAACAGCACTAAGCATGAGAATGTAGCTAATTGGCACAAACTGGGCACCTGTAGGGTGAGAGAAAACCATAATATGGGTGCATGTGAGTATGTGTGCCAGTTTCCCCAGATCAGATGCTTAGCATGAACGTGGTTTCAGACAGTCACACACTAAACATGTCAACTTGCCTATATTCTTTAGCTTGCTTGTTGTTGTTGTTGTTGTTGTTGTTTTTTAGATAATTCTGAATATCTGAGTATAAGAAAAAAAATGGCTTTGTTTATAAAACAAGATATTTGCCTAGCAAACAGTTCTGCTCTGGTTCTCGTTTGCCATTTTCCCTAATCACTGGTTTCATCATCTAGTGTATTTCCCCTGTGTCTTGTGGTTATGTATTCTCACTCACTGTGTACATGTTGTTGTTTTTTTGTTTTGTTTTTTTCTTGTGTAGGTATTGCATATGCTACTGTTCATGATCCCTAGTTCATTTTCCCTGTTCCATGAACCTTGTTACAACATCTGGCTCCCACCTGTTAAATGCCTGGAGGAAAATGAAATATATTAACTAAATAAATAAATCCTGATTGAATGGTATAAATTCAAGCAACTACATAGCCATCCTCATAAAGGACAGCTAATACAATCAGCAGCATTGTAACTCTGTAAACTGACTGGATCATTACCTGTTTTTGCATAAAGTGTTAATTGGTAGCACTTTAGCTAATCAGATAATGTAATGATTTTTGTTGAAATTATGATCAACTGCAAGGATGTGCTTTTCTGAGAAAGTGCCAATTTTAGAAACAAGCTTGTGCGACTCTGAATAAGACAGTGATGCTAACATAGTTTAATGGGGCTAACAAAAACTGTTTTGCTAACAAAAAGCTGAAAAATGAACAGGCTAACTGTACTTGTAAGCTAACTAGCTAGTTTAGTTAACAAATACAGTGAAGCTAATGAAGTCTGTTTTACTAACAAAGTGAGCTAAGTTAGTTAAGTCCTTTTATTCTTATTGCCTGAGAATATTCCGTATATTTATGCCACAGGGAGGAGTTGAGGGTTAAGATTAGTTATCTAACAGATGAAAAGTTGGTTAGTTACTTAACACTGCTGGTCAGATTCTGGGAGAAAAAACTGGAGAACCCACGATAAAACCAGGGCATGTGAATCTCCTGTAACTTATAACATTGTTATTATTGTTATTTTTTAATTATACACAATGAATTATGCAACACTGTGGTGGCTGGTGGCAAATAGAATAGAAAACATGCCACATAAAGCTCGGAATAACTCCCCTCTAACCCCACTATGGCTACTGGACCACGTGCACCTTCACCAGACCTTCTCTCTTACATCGAAGCCCCAAAACACGTTCCTGAAGACAGCAGAAACAGCAGCATAAAGAAAAAGTAAATAGCCCTGGCATTTCTATGCTTAACATTCATCAAGTTTCCCATCGTCTCTTTTCCCTTGGTGCGTAAATGGGCCTTAAGATGTATGTGGAGGCCCTGGAAGGAGTCATTCACTGCGAGCTCACTGAACAACAACTCGCACAACAGGGTGGAGAATATGAATATACATTTTAATTTCCTTTGCTCAAGGGTGCTTCTATAATACTGCTGCACACATCTGAGATATTCCAGGCTGGGCTGTTTAAAACTCTAAGCTTAAAAAATGTTTCTGTTCTTATGAAAGAACGTGTTTCAGTCATCTAGGCATGATTAACCTAGTTCTGGCTGGTTACCTCACATGGACCTCATCATTTATTAGACTGGTGTGCCTGAAGAAAAAATCTGTCTGTCTGCCCATCCATCCATCCATCCATCCACTCATCTATCTGCTTGTCTGTATATTTGTCTTTCTGTCCATATGTCCATCCTGCTGTCTATCTATCTGTTTGTCTATCTATTTATCTCTCTGTCTGTCTGTCTCTCCATCCATCCATCTCTCTGTTTATGTATTGATGTATTTAATCCCTCTCTGTAGTGAACCTATGGCCAAACGAATCCTTCTAATTTTTCCTTTGATTCTTTTCCCCTGCAGTTTATATTTGATGTTTATCATTTTGATCAATAGAGTAGTGAAACACTACATTACTCGGTGTGCAAGGGCACCAAAAGAGCACTCTGGGAGAAACAGTGAGAGGTGAGTGAATTTAGAGAGTGAGAGGCATTGCTCTATTTTCTTTTGAAGTGCATGAGTGGTGCCTGAAGAGCATGTAATCCCCAAACCTTCTCTCCAACCTGACTATCTAATGAGCCTTTGTTAACATACTTATCTCTGATGCATACAGTACACTGCACACACAGCCTCCATTATGCAGCTGTTCTACTGCACCTAATTAAACCTTTATCTAGGGTTTGATAATGTCTTCCATGCCTTGTGAGGGGAAATGAAATTATTCCTAGAAAGTGAACTACTCCAATCTCTACTACTAAGTCAACAAGTGAACCACATTCCTCCTCAACCAATTATTCACTGCTCAATCCCTGGGATTAAATCTCATGATGTAGAACAGTTAAGGCACATTAGCATTCTAATAGATTTTTTTCTCTCTCTTACCTTCCTCCCAGCCCTGAGAACTTCCTCTTGCCATGTCCATAAACCCTTGATCCTCAGCCCAGACATCCTCGGCAGATGTTAGACTCCATGCAAACTCTGGATGGTAGCTTTCAGACCTTCCATGGCATGATTTTCCCTTTGACGAACACCCCAAACCTGACAGAACAAAAAAAAATGCATTACTTGACAACAAATGAGAAACATTTACCATGGCAACAAGTCACAGTGTTACAGCCCGGTCTAGGTCAGGCCACAACATACAATAAAATAAAAAAAGAAAAGGGTTGGCGAGACCAAGATTGCGTTTGCTTTGTTTTATTCTCCAGACAGAGCACCTTTTACATATATATAGTGGTTCACTCTTCAGAAGCCGGCCAAGCCAAAATAATAAACAAAATTTCCCTCTAACTTTACCAAAAAACACTAACTAAACTACAAGAAAAGAAAACAAAAATACACCGTCTTCCCTCACTCCCTAGCTAACCCAAAACCAGGAGAAAAAAAAAGAATCAACATAAAAGGCGCCGGCTTCCTACAAATTACTCTTAACCCTGCACTATTTACAGAGGTGACTATTAGTGTGTTAATTAACAAAGTAATATATACATATATACAAGTGTATCACACGAATCGTAAGGGGGCAGAGCATAAACAAAGTCAGAACAGGCATAGGGTCATACACAGGCGAAATAGTCATACACTGGTGAAAAGCACTTCTCACTATGCACAACACAATGGCAATGATCTGCCCTGGGATGGAGACTGACGAGGCTTAAGTACGCTTCCGGAACATGCAGCCAACCAATCCTAGCGCACAAGGCTGGAACAGGCGTGGACAAGACGTGATCATCCACTAGCAAGCTGAAACGTGATGCATGCAGTAGGCAGGGCCTAGAGAAGGGGGAGGAGACAAAAGAAACCCATCCCACCACCGACATAGACACACAAATGGCACATAGAGCAAACAGAAATACATTGAATAACGTAACACAGAGACATTGTTGTGAATGAGAGATGAGAGGTAAAACCACAAAATTAGCTGAAATGCATTATTTAACACTAGTAGACAATGTCAGAGCTGTTAAATATTTCATCTCTATTTCATATTATAGCCTGAATCCACTTCAGCACAAAAATGTAATAACAAACAGTCCTCTTTGGGGACTCAGTAAATCGCTCTGCTGTTCTTTTGTTGAGGCGACTAATTGCAAAGGACAAAAGGGCATTGCTCCAGAATTAACCAGACCAGCAAGCCAGCACAGATATCTTATTTAAGGTGTTTTTTCACTCTCTATTAAATATATTGTGCAATTGAACACCAGGGCTGAGTTTGTCATTTTTTAAATTACTACATTGGGATACTTAACACACTGGGAATTTAGTGTATGCAGTACTCATATACATCCCCCCCCCCACCCCTTCATCCACTTAAGATCCAACACAAATGTCCACCCTCTTATGAGTCACTTTGATAACTAGGATATACTATAGGTACAGTATCTCACAAAAGTGAGTACACCCCCTCACATTTTTGTGAATATTTGATTATACCTTTTAATGTGACAACACTGAAGAAATGACACTTTGCTACAATGTAAAGTAGTGAGTGTACAGCTTGTGTAACAGTGTAAATTTGCTGTCCCCTCAAAATGACTCAACACACAGCCATTAATGTCTAAACCGCTGGCAACAAAAGTGAGTACACCCCTAAGTGAAAATGTCCAGATTGGGCCCAAAGTGTCAATATTTTGAGTGGCCACCATTATTTTCCAGCACTGCCTTAACCCTCTTGGGCATGGAGTTCACCAGAGCTTCACAGGTTGCCACTGGAGTCCTCTTCCACTCCTCCATGATGACATCACGGAGCTGGTGGATGTTAGAGACCTTGTGCTCCTCCACCTTCCGTTTGAGGATGCCCCACAGATGCTCAATAGGGTTTAGGTCTGGAGACATGCTTGGCCAGTCCATCACCTTCACCCTCAGCTTCTTTAGCAAGGCAGTGGTGGTCTTGGAGGTGTGTTTGGGGTCGTTATCATGCTGGAATACATGCTGGGATCATGCTCTGCTTCAGTATGTCACATGTCACAAAGTACATGTTGGCATTCATGGTTCCCTCAATGAACTGTAGCTACCCAGTGCCGGCAGCACTCATGCAGCCCCAGACCATGACACTCCCACCACCATGCTTGACTGTAGGCAAGACACACTTTCTTTGTACTCCTCACCTGGTTGCCGCCACACATGCTTGACACCATCTGAACCAAATAAGTTTATCTTGGTCTCATCAGACCACAGCACATGGTTCCAGTAATCCATGTCCTTAGTCTGCTTGTCTTCAGCAAACTGTTTGCGGCTGTCTTGTGCATCATCTTTAGAAGAGGCTTCCTTCTGGGACGACAGCCATGTAGACCAATTTGATGCAGTGTGCGGCGTATGGTCTGAGCACTGACAGGCTGACCCCCTACCCCTTCAACCTCTGCAGCAATGCTGGCAGCACTCATACGTCTATCACGTGCACTCAACTTTTTTTTTCGACCATGGCGAGGCCTGTTTTGAGTGGAACCTGTCCTGTTAAACCGATGTATGGTCTTGGCCACCGTGCTGCAGCTCAGTGTCAGGGTCTTGGCAATCTTCTTATAGCCTAGGCCATGTTTATGTAGAGCAACAATTCTGTTTTTCAGATCCTCAGAGAGTTCTTTGCCATGAGGTCCCATGTTGAACTTCCAGTGACCAGTATGAGGGAGTGTGAGAGCGATGACACCAAATTTAACACACCTGCTCCCCATTCACACCTGAGACCTTGTAACACTAACAAGTCACATGACACCGGGGAGGGAAAATGGCTAATTGGGCCCAATTTGGACATTTTCACTTAGGGGTGTACTCACTTTTGTTGCCAGCGGTTTAGACATTAATGGCTGTGTGTTGAGTTATTTTGAGGGGACAGCAAATTTACACTGTTACACAAGATGTACACTCACTACTTTATATTGAAGCAAAGTGTCATTTCTTCAGTGTTGTCACATGAAAAGATATAATCAAATATTTACAAAAATGTGAGGGGTGTACTCACTTTTGTGAGATACTGTTTTGGTGTATGTGTGATCTGCAGATGGGCCTCAGCCGCCTGACACCAGACATATACTTCAATGTTAGAGGATGTTGCCTCACAGAGGCTCCATCAATCAGGGCGTGGATGGCCAAAATGGCGACGACATAGACCCTGATTGTAGAAGGAGCCCACCCTGCTGAGAAACATCCCTGTAAGAACTCCAGGACTGTAGCTATTGCTCAGCTTACTGGGTCTAACTGATGTTCCTCACACCACGAGACAAAAAGTTGCCACTTCAATGCATACAATTTTCTTGTGGATGGTGCTCTGTCATTCAACATGGTCTCTACAACCTCAGTTGAGAGACCAGAATCTATGAGCTGGTGCCTCTCAGGGGCCAGACCCACAGTTTCCATATTTCCGGCCGAGGGTGATAAATCAACCATCTGGCTTAAGACATTAGATCCCTGTGAATGGGAATCTCCCAGGGACTGCCATCTAACAGGGATATTATCTCTGAGAACCATATTCAAACTGGCCAATAAGGTGCTACTAGCAGATGAGGGCCGCTCCGGAGACTGCGAGCTGGACAGCCATCTAAGATCATACCCCAGCCCATGAGGGAAGCAACTGTCATTACTGTCTTGCAATAAGGAGACGCCCTGAGAGTGTGACCCAAGGCTAGAAACCGGGAACACCTCCAAATTTTCAGAGCATGTAGGCATTGCTGCGTGACACTGATTACTCTCCGGTGTTTCGTCCTCGGATGAACCCCACGACTTTTCAGCCACCACTGAAACGCTCTCATGTGCAATAGGCCCAATGGTATGACATTGGCTGTTACTGCTATAAGCAACAAGTCTCTCATAGAGAATGGAGGGGATGCCCAGACCCAGCTTTATCTTGCTCAATGTTGATAAAATTGACCCTACACATGTTGGGGATAGAAACTTCCTCATCATAGGAGAATCCCATATAACCCCCAGAAAAGTTGTCCTCTGCATTGGACAATGCTTTTCTTGGGGTTCAATCTGAGCACCAAGCTCCTCATGTGGGCAGGAACAACATCTTGATGTTGTAGCCTGGATCATGCTAGAATTAACCAGTCATCCAGGTACTTTAGTACATGGATGCACAGGAGTCGCAAGGGAGCCAGAACAGCATCAATGCACTTCCTGAAGGTGCAAGAGGATAAAGCTAGACCATAGGGAAGAACCTGATATTGGTACACATTGCATCCAAAGAGGAACCTCAGGAACTTCATGTAACTGGGCAATATTTCTATGTGGAAAATGTCTTTTAGAGCTATCGTCACAAACCAGTCTTCAAACTGAATCTGTGGAACGATAAGTTTGAAAGTCAAAATCTTGAACCTGTATGTCTGAAGAGTACGGTTCAGATGGCACACATCTAAAATTGGCCGTATGCTCCCATCTTTTTTGTGGACCAGGATATAACGGATGTAAAACCTCCCTCCCTCAGGAAATGGGATACATGTTCTATGGCCCCTTGGGCTAGGGATCTTACTTCCTGTGCTAACGTCAGACTCTACTCTGTGCTGACTATTTTGGTGAGCACACCTCTGAACTTGGGTGGACGAGCTCTGAACTGGATGTGGTAACCCTTTTCTATGGTGGAGAGAACCCATGGAGACACATTTGGCAGTAGTTTCTACGCTTTTAGATGGTCTTTTAGTGATGTTAACTCTGCCACATTCTGTTGGAGGGAAAGCATCAGATTTCCGTTGCCCTGTGACAGCTCACTGACTAGAGAAGACTGAAAGCTTGGGATGACATTGGCTAGGGCAGGCCCTACAGTAATACTGGAGGCTTACTGGAGGCTGCCCTAACAACCTCACGTCCCCTGATACTTCCCTCTGTGGCCCATCAGGACCGCTCCTTCTTTGTCCGCTTGGTATTTATAATCATTCTCAGATCAGGCCTACTAGCAGGCTGTGACTGTGGCCATCTGGTCCCCCTGGCTCTCCGCAGGGGGCAGAGGGCCACCACATTTGCCTTCTGTGACTCCCTCACTCTAGTGCTGCCATTGTATGCAGTCACCCACAACCAAGACCCGCTGCCACATAGGCTTTTCCAACCAATGCCTTGGTGGCCTTACATGGCTTGGATGGCAAAGTCGGCCCCCATAAATTTCCTGCCATCGTTGGACAGTGGCAGCTCGCAAGCACCTCCTCCACCTTTGGCATAGTCAAATACCCGTGCTGTTAATTCCCCACAATGGCCATATAATCCAACATTGCAGGGTTATAAACATGGCTAGTGTATGGTTTTCCTCAGAAGCGCGATAATTCATCATGCACTTCTGGGAAAAAGGGGTTTTCTGTGGTGGGAGGGAGATTTATATCAAGTGGGGAGATAGTGCTCGTCCAGCCTGCTATGAGCCACTTCATCTTCCCTGGGCCAGTCTAGATTAAGTTTCTCTACATCCCTAGTAATCACTTCAAGCAGCTCTTTATATGCTTGTGAGCTGCTCTCCGTTTTTAGTGCACTTGCTCCCCCCTCTGGCTCCTCAGAATCAGAGAGGGTGGGTTGACCTTCCATACCGGAAGGAGGAGGCACGACGCGAGTTCCAAAATCCGGTAGAGAGCCAGACCCAGAAGACATAGAGCCGCGCTCATCTCCAGCTCCTTTTCCAGATCCATATGAGCTCCCCAGGACCTGAGCCGGCTGGATGCCTTGGCAGTGGCTGGTCCAGATCCGCGAGGCTCTGAAAACCAACTCCCTTTGGCCAAGAAAAGAGCGAGGCACAAGCAGAGATGCCTGATTGTAAAGCGTTCACAACGCGTGCAATCAGCCACCCAAGGCCTGTTGTGACATGCTCCACCCGAGACACTTAATTCAGAAAGTGTGTCTGTCCTCCCCGTAAAGAAATGGGAGCAAGGTCTAACACGCTTTCTGAACTTTTTTTTAAAGGGACAGAAATGTAAAGATATACATTTTTTTTTTAAAAAATAGAGAGGAAATGGAGTCTTTTTTCAAGCGTTCACACAAATAGCCGGCATGCAGTCTTTCACTGAAGATAATAAGGCTTATGACGTGGTTCACAGATGCCGTTTTATAGTCATGTGACGTGCAAAACTGTCATGTCACCTGACTATAAATAGGCGTGATGTCACACAGACTTCAGATACCAGTCACACACGAGGGCACTTCCCACAGTGTGAAGCTCACACAATGTTGAGTTCCTTTTGAAAGGGAACACTAGTTATCTACTTTAGCTGTAGCCTTTATGTCACTAAATTTTGTTCATCAAGGTCTTGGGTATGCAAATGTTTCAAACTGTTGTTTTTTTTAAACACCAGTCAGACAGATAAGAAAAAAGCTAAATGTACTGTCCCAAATCACGAGAGACAAGTCAGGGCTATTTGGGTGCATTTAATGAATAGACATGAAGTGCAAAAGAAAACTGTCCGAGCAGTTTTAATGACACGTGCGTCATCATAGACTGCACAGGGTTAACTAATGAGTACACAGAACACACGGATGGATTATATTTGTTGAGTTTTTTTCCCTTCTTTTTTGAGTGAATAACCATTTTAAAAAAGTTTAATCATTTTCAAGGGCCATTATTTACTATTTATATGCTACTTCATGAATCTACTACAGTATATACCTTCTACACAAAGCATACAGGAAGTATTCCACAGAGAGACTTAATCATCCCTGTGTTGTAAGAATGACCCAGTTTGCTAGGCATATGAATTAAGTAGTTTAGAAATTCTCATCTCAGTTGATGCATTGTTATTCAAGCACTACCAAGATATTATTGCACAGATGTGGTTTAAAAATTATTTGTTTCCATTCAGTTGACAAATGAGATTTTTTTTTTCTGTATTTTCCTGTATGCATAGATTGTTTGATGAGAGGATAACATTTTTTTCAGCAGTCATGAAAGCTTATTATGAAGTTCCACTCCTGTCAAACAAGAATAGGGACTTTCAGCAACAGCTGCGAATAGAACGGCTACGGCGACCGGAAGCAAGCTGTTACAAGCTGTTATAAGCTGTCGTAGCCGAGAACGTAAAACTCACTAAGCAACCGGAAACAAGACGGCGCAACGTAGCATTCAGTCATTTATTGAAATACAGAAAATGTCATTTAAAAAAGCAAGAGAATGATTGCTTTTGGCATTAAATAATAATCTATTGTTATAAGAAGAATGTTTCTCTAGTATGATGCCAAAAAGTCTAAAAACCTAGATTTTTACCATGTAAGAACTACAGTACATGCCTTTTAATCTTGATTACATGGAGGAAGACGAATGCTGAAATGAATTTCATGTCAGAGACTTAAAATTAGCTTAATCTTAAAACATATCAACACAGATTAAATAAAAGACTAATGGTACAATCATATACTGATGCAATTACAATGTCATATACCATAAAACATAACATTTTCTTGCCTAATCTGTCATGTTGTAACGACTACGGCAAACCAGCTATTCTCCCGTAGGAGACCGTTACAATAGAACGTCACGAAGTGGCAGTTAAAGTCGCACATACGCAATACAACATCAGAATGCCATTGCCATTCCATTGCTTAAAGTCTCTAATAATAATCTGAGGCTACAGTGAGCACAGGTTTGCCAAAACTGGACATTTGAAGATTAGAAAATGACCTGTGCCCACTGCAGCCTCTTTCCTGTTTTTGGCTGAAAGGAGTGGAACCTGATGTGGTCTTTTGTTATTTTATCAATGTATTGTGCATTCTGAAATGCTTTTCTGCTCACCACAGTTGTAAAGATTTGTTATTTAGGGTTATTTGTGTTATATACACAACTATATATTGCTTCATTACACATTCGTTTTTGAACATTGCTGCTCATGCATAATTACCACAGTTGACATGGAATAAATTGTAATATTTCATGTATTCAAACTGCTCCGATCGAACAAGTTCTTCTTGTGGTTTGCCTCGGACTGGTTTATTTGAATTGATTTGCATATTCAGTGTGTTACAATCTAACCGCACACTTCTCTCATACTCAGTGGGGTTCTAAAAGGGCAAGTGGGATTTTGTTGCTTATCAGAGGATTGTGGGTTGAAACCCCAGGTGGCTTATGAATGTGTGCCTTCTCTGTGTGTGTGTGTGTGTGTGTGTGTGTAAGTATGTGTGTGCACACACTTTTTTCTTGGCTCTTCGTAACATGCTGAGTGAATTATTTTTCACTCAGTGAGTGCACACTACAGTGCATTTGTCTTGCTTCATCATTGCTTTGCTAGTACTGAAGAGTTTACAAAGCTTTCACATTTATCTGTCTCACTGCAGGTGCTATGGGAAGAAAGAACGCGCCTGCTAACAAAGGTCATCAGAGGTAAGAGCTTCTCCAAAACAAGTTAAGACTTTCATCCAGCTTCACTATCATATTAAAAAGAAATATTATTTATTCATGTATTCATTTCCAGAGTTTAGAATATGTGACATTTTGGCTCATCCTTCGATTTATGCTTCTGGTTGCAGTGATTGTAACTGTGTGTGTGTGTGTGTGTGTGTGTGTGTGTGTGTGTGTGTGTGTGTGTGTGTGTGTATCAGCCAATGTTCCATGAAGTGATCTAGGTCATCCAGAAGAAGTCTCTGCCTAATGAGCTGCTCCTGTTAAGATCCATCGCATCCGGTTCTGTTAATGTTGCATGACTGTACACTGCAGGAAGTGGCTACATTTAAAGGCCATTTAAGAGCTCTTCCTTCTGTTCGTGAATGTAAATGAATATAGTTTGTCATTTTGGAGGAAAAGGGCAATAATTACCATTAAATCACACAGGGAGACTTTGAACCCAGTGAAATGAAATGATACATGAGCCCTTTTCAAGGTTCAAATGACTAAAAGGGCAACACAAAAAAGCATCTGTAAGCATGAGAATGCAACTGAGATAATGGGAGGAATTGGTATTCGCTAAATGATTAGGTAATCTATTGACACTGTGTGTTCTTCCAAATAGATAACGAATGACATATAAATAATATGAATACTGAGATAATGGTCAGCTCTATTTTGAAATATTTCACAACACAAATCAGTTCCGTCAGGATTTTGCGGTCAGCAAACTTAACGAAAAATCAAGCAAACTCTGCAATATTCAGAGGAGCTTGCAATTTTTCAGAATTACCACAGATTTTCCAAAGATTTTGACCAAGATGCGTCATATGACGTCATCACAACGTGCATTCAGACACAGGTCGCTTTTACCAACTGTCAAGTAAACAGGGTTAGAGACGGATGCAAGTACAGTTAGAGCTTTTATTTATTAGAGACAGGCAGACAAATCCAAACAATAGGCAAAAATGGGGTCAAAGAACAGGTGTGGGTCAGGCGATCTACAAATGGGCATAAACAAGGCAAGGCAATGCACAAAACGAGAAACTAGGGAGAAGATCAAGAACCAGAAATGAGAACACAGAACAAAGGCTTAGGGTGGCTCTGGCGGCAAGATACAGAAAGAACATACTCGCCCAGAACAAAGAAACACAGGGATTTAAATATACAATGAAATCAAAAGGTAAAACATAAACAGCTGTGAATAATGATTTTACACTTACAGTGTTTTCCACCTTTAAACACAATAGACTTGTTTTCATAGACACTGCTCTGAGGGGTTTTATCCAACACTTAATTTCCTGCTGCATCAGTTATAAAGGGTCTTTAACTCGTCATTACAAAGGACAAAATATGTTTTTCTCCTTAACCTTGTATTTGGACCAAAAGTGATTTTTCATCTCTCATCACTCAAATCACTCTACGTTGGTCTACGGATACCTATCATCACTTTACTGCTGGATGCCAATGTTTCACAAGTAGCATCAGTACAAGCTCAGGCTAGAACATATTCACAACCAGCCATTTGACCAAATAACATACTAAAAATAAACACTCTGAATGGAAAAGCATGTGTATAACAGCAGCTATGTGCTTCACTGTCTACCAGTGTCAGAATGAGCTGAAAATAATGTTTTCTCAATGTTTTGCTTTCTGATGCCTATTTGACGGGCATTAAGTGTTAGACATGCCTCAATAGAATGGTGAAAACAGTGTTGATGTTCTAATCTGGGGAGAATCAAATACTTCAACTCCATAACAGCACAGTGAGTATCACCAACTGGCTCAGGCGCTGCACGGAGGAACCAAAAACCATGTTGAACCAAAAACCATGAACATTTCCTTGTAGGTGGAGTGGATTACATGTCACTTTTTCTCACTCCATTTGCTATTTTCAAACTACTTCACTTCTGATTTGGTTAAAGTTAAACTTCAGTCACTTTGCCGCCATGCTTTCCCCGCCTCTCTGGAAATCTCTCTCATTAAGATGAAGGACTTCTGGAAATCACTCAGGGTAAAAGATATATGTGTGTGTGTGTGTGTGTGTGTGTGTGTGTGTGTGTGTGTGTGTATATATATATCTATCTATCCATCTATATCTATATCTATCTATATATATATATATATATATATATATATATATATATATATATATATATATAGAGAGAGAGAGAGAGAGAGAGAGAGAGAGGGGTTAGTTTCTTCAGTTGGCAAACCTAGAACTCTTAAACTGTTATTAAAGTGGAAAGCAGGAAGAAAGGAGGCAGACACTATTCAACAAAGCTTGAAACAATTTCCGGATATGTCATGCAGGTCCTGGTCTTAGAACTGATGACTTACCAAATGACCAAGGACAGGGGTTTTATTTGCCATTTATCCTCATTTACACCCCTCATTTATCCAATGTCTTAATAGCCTGGAATGTGTAATAATACCCCCTTAGATATCAGTCAATAGGAATGTTCAAGATTGTTAGCCTACAACAGCACTAATTTCCATCAGTCTATATTCATTTACTAGAAATTCCTCATGTTCTTCAAGTTATTTTATAAACTATTTTCTTGCTGACAGCCCCATAACGATTTCCCAGTTACTTCAATTGAGACAATTTAAATAGCAATCAATTTAGTGCATATGTTTGTGAACTTTCTGTTTCTATTTCGCCTCTGCTGAGCTAGAAATTATTTCAATTATTCAAGCAAATTTACCCTAATGCTAAATGTAAATTCCAAATAACGATGGGGCGTTGGTTTCACAGAGCGAAACTGTGTCTCAGATGTGTATCAGAGAAAATGAATGGGGACCAACATAACGTTTGACAATTTTCAAGGCAGCAGACAGCTCAGATAAATGATTCCTCCAGATAAGGACAGAGCAATAGGCAGATAAACCATGAAATTAAAAAGAAAGTCATTTGTAATCATTTCTTCTAAGATTCTCTGTCATGTGCCTTGAAAATCTCCTGTTACTAGCAGGAAGAGTGCAGGACTACACAGTATTTTTACTACTATAAAAGACCTGGTTTAAATGGACAACTTCTGAATTACACATTGCGTTGCAAGAGGTGGAGCTGGAACCAAAAATGACTGACTAATATAAATATTTAAAAACGATGATCCCCATTCCCAGTACTTTAGACTGCTTTCTTAAATTTTGATCTGAAATTGACATAACACCTGAGTCAAGTGACATTTTTGTTAACAAGTTTCTTTTATGCTACTTTCCAGTCTGTCTTTGTATTGTAGTGGTGTATTTCTGATATGTTGATGTCACATAACGGTTATAATGTGACATGGCTTGTCAACTGAGGTGAACTATGAATATTAAAGGTGGCTTAGAGGTTAGCAGGTTTTCCTCACACCTCTGGGGTTGGGGGTTGAAATCCCACCTCTGCCCTTTGTGCAGAATTTGCATGTTCTCCACGTGCTTTGGGAGTTTCCTCCGGTTAATCCGGTTTCCTCCCCCAGTCTAAAACATGTGTTTTAATGTCCATAGTGTGTGAATATCTGTACAATTGTGCCCTGCAATGGGTTGGCACCCCATCTAGGGTGTCATACAACTTGTGCCTCGAGTTCCCTGAAATAGGCTCCAGGCTCTCCCACAACCCTGTGTAGGTTAAGCGGTACAAAAAATTAATGGATGGATGTACATACATACAGTGACAATCATTAAAATCATCATATTCCCAAAAACAGGTTATGCCCAAGTCTAACCCTTGCTTCAGTTGATATTCGCACCTGGATTCTATAGACTTGTACCTAAGAACAGCTGTTTTAATTCCAGGAATATAAGAATACAGTACAGATATGAATATAAGTAGATTCAGATCTATCGATCTGCAAAGAAAGTTTTCGTCTGACAAAAGGGGTGGAGGTGTTTCAGTGGATAATATGCATACTTTTTTTTCAAGGTTTATATCAAAAAGAGGAGAACAAAAGATCCTTAAAGTTGTACAGTCACATTCAACATGGTTACCTTTATGCTAGCCAGGATTTAATATATAAATATTTTCAACGCTTTGAATTAAAGCCACTATAGCTACAGTGCCCTCCACTAATATTGGCCCCCTTGGTAAATATGAGCAAAGAAGGCTGTGAAAAATTGTCTTTATTGTTTAACCTTTTGATCTTTTGATCAGGAAATTCACAAAAATACTCTGCTCTCATAGATATCAAACAATTGCAAACACAACACAGGTTTATCAAAAAAAAAGAGATCTTTGTTAAATATAGGTGTGTAACAATTGTTGGCAGCCCTATGAATTCATATGAGAAAAATATATTTGAAGTATATTCCCATTGATATTTTAAATTTTCTTAGTACACCTGGGTGACTAGGAACAGGAAATTGTTCAACCATGACTTCCTGTTTCACAGGGGTATAAATGTGAGGTAACATATAGGCCAAATTCCCTCAGTTATTCATAACAATGAGTAGGACCAAGGAATAGAGCTGTGAGTGCGGCAAAAGGTAAAACTTATCCCTTAAGGCAAAAGCTTCACAAAATGGGATGTGCCTATAAGAATATAGCAAAAGGATTGAAAATGCCCATTTTCACTGTCAGGGCAAAAATGAAGAAGTTCCGGTCAACTGGAAATGTTATGAATCAACCTGGAATTGGACGTGTGTCTCTATTGTCTCAACACACTGTGAAGAGGATGGTTCGAATGGCCAAAAAATCTCAGAGGATCACAGCTGGAGAACTGCAGAAGTTAACTGTGTCTTTGGGTCAGAAAATCTCGAAAACTACAATCCAAAGTCACCTACATCACCACAACTTTTCTGGAATGGATTCAAGAAAAAAGCCTCTACTCTCATCAAAAAACGAACTCAAGCATCTTCAGTTTGCCAGACACTACTGGAACTTCAAATGGGATCGGGTTCTATGGTCAGATGAAACAAAAATAGAGCTTTTTGACAATAAACACCAGGGGATGGTTTTGGCGCACACAGAGAGGTAGCCATATGGAAAAGTACCTCATGCCCACGGTTAAATATGGTGGTGGCTCTTTAATGTTTTTGGACTGTTTTTCTGCTAGAGGACCTGGACATTTTGTTAGGATACATTGCATCATGGACTCTATCAAATATCAACAGATATTAAATGAAAACCTGACCGCCTGTGCCAGAAAGCTTAAAATGGGCCATGGTTGGATCTTCCAACAGGACAATGATCCAAAACATATATCAAAATCAACACAAAAATTGTTCACTGACCACAAAATTAAGGTCCTACCATGGCCATCCCAGTCCCCTGACTTGAAACGCATAGAAGAACCAAAAACCATGAAAATTTCGCTGTAAGGTAGAGTGGATTACATGTCACTTTTTCTCACTCCATTTGCTACTGTCAAATTACTTCACTTCTTATTTGGTTAAAGTTAAACTTCAGTCACTTTGCCGCCATGCTTTCCCCGCCTACTTTTCCTGCGCTCTCTGGAAATCTATCTCATTAAAGAGGAATGACTTCTGGCAATCACTCGGGGTAAGAGCGTTCTGATCAGGTGCACCTCAGACACAAGTTTCCTCCCACTGTCTGAAAACATGCCAGTAGGTAGATTGATAACTTTAAACTGCCCCTATGTGTGAACTCCTGCCTCATCCCCAGTGTTGCTGGTAGAGGCTCCAGATCCAGCACAACCCTGACTAGAATAAAGTGCTTACTGAAGATGAATGAAGGAATGTTCAGGTATAATGTTTTGGATTGTAAAAATTGCCTACTGTTCCTGTGGAAGTTATTCGGACACAATTTAGAGATGTGCTGTAATTTGTCATTTTGGTTTTGCGTAAAAAGTACGTGTTAAGTGTCTCTCTGTAAATCAAGCTATGTTCATTCCCTTATGGATTCAACAATCTTAGAAATGCCTTTGGAAACCATTTCTAATGTTCTGGATTAAATTTTTCCCTAATAAGCTCCTTACTGAATATTTGTCTGACGGCATTAAGTGTTATGTTTAGCATGCCTAGATAGTAATTAAGTAGCTTTAGGGGCAATTACTCACCCATATATATATATATATATAACATTTGTTTAATTAATCTAATGAGTATTTCAACACAAGCTGGTCCTGGGAGAATCTAATTCTCCTCTTCAGTTCGCCCACCTCCTCTTCAGTGTGTGTATATATATATATATATATATATATATATATATATATATATATATATATATATATATATATATGAGGAGGTGGGCGAATTGAGGAGGAGAATTCACCAGCATGGACCTCAAAATTTGAAGGATCTGGAGTGATTCTGTATGGAGGGACAGTCTCAGATCCCTTTTCATGTATTCTCCAACCTCATCAGGCATTATAAGAGAAGACTCAGAGCTGTTATCTGGCAAACACAGGTAGCACAAAATATTAACTAAAAGGGCACCAATAATTGTTGCACACATACTTAAAGATATTTTTATAAACCTGTATTTGTTTGCAATTGTTTGATATCTGACATGTAATGAGTTATAGGGCGGATTCAAGTGCAGTTAAGAGCTTTATTGGAGAAAGAAAGGCAGATAAATCCAAGTCAAAAAGCAAAACCGTGGTCAAAACAAGCAAAGAGTCAGGCGATTGGCAAGCAAGTGTAAACTGGGCTAGGACTAGAATCGAGAAACGCTAAGCTAAAAACAAAATCTGAACCCATGAAACAAAGCACGAGAATCAGCATGCTTAATATGGAACAGATCACAACAATACTTTGCAAAGACAACAACATCGCAGAAAGACACACGAGGGGTTTAACTACCAAATTAAATCATGGAGATAACACAGAACAGCTGATTACATTGATGGCATGTAAGGTTTGTGCAGTGACAACCAATGACAATACAGGGGCGGAGACAAGACATATAATCCATAACAGAACACACATGTCAAATGCAAACAAAGTCAAAGTCACAAAAAAAACCCCGAAGCATGCACCGTCAGGTCGTTAATGAGCGCTGAATACAGTGCAAGGGGAACAATGTGACAATATCCATGAGAGTAGAGTATTTTTGTGATTTTTTTTAAACAAAAGATCAAAAAGTTAAACAATAAAGACAGTTTTTCACAGCCTTCTTTGCTCATCTTTACCAAGAGTGCCAATATTAGTGGAGGGCACTGTATTTCCAGGCTTCGGCAGAACTCATTTCCTGATCTCAGTACACAACAACTAGGAAGGCAATTAGACTGCAACAATATCTATGAATACTAATGCACAGTCTAGGGTGGTTTGTGGATATCTTGACATAAGGGTTGTGGCTATAAAGCATTGGGGGGACCTGTAAATGGCACTGGCATGGAGCCTTTATAGGCCATAAATCTGCAAATTCAAAATGGCAAATGATTCCTCCTGCACGTTAAGTTCCTCTCCGATGGGGCCAGATCATTAAAAAAAAAACGAAAAAAAGAAAAAACAAAACACTGAGAGCAGCCAGGATCTAAGACGTTGAGTGGGAATATCCCTGCCAGGGAAGTCTCATCTGTCGCAACTGGCAGCACACTGCTAATAGAAGGAGGTCATCATAAGCCTGAGCATTTTTTTTTTTTAACAGGTGCCTCAGATTGGCTTTGTAAATATATTTGCAGAATGTTTGCTAAAAATTCATCTCCTATCTCTCTATGATAAATAACTTTCTAAGATTATTGTTGGTTGCACATACGATTGCATTCTGTTGTGACACAAGAACAGTAATTTGGTAGGTTGTAAATAACCACCTCAGAGTGAAACAGGGCACAGCAGGAGTAGACTATTTGCAGATTAATGATATTCCCAATGGTGCAGACATTACATAAATGTAACTAGTAAATCTAAAATGACTCATCCGTTAGAGAGGTGATAAATAATGGTGCTGATTTATAGCAGCCATAGTTGTTAGTTCATTGGTGATGCTGTGCTTGATTTGGCCAAGGCGGTGGTGAAGACCTATAAAGAGAGTCCACTTTGGGTTAATGAACCTATAATGTCAGAGTGACCCCAACCTCGTTTATCATGAGATTGAGCACTTGGTTACCTCATCGTGTCAGGGGTCGTCTGGAACAAAGCCAGGTGTGGCCGGTTTCTGTCTGGAATACAAATGGCCATGCTCCTGCTTTACAATACCAGCCCGGCTCCACCAGGAGAGCAAACAAAAATAATTGCCTTACTGATTTGCATACAAGCTTTCCCACCTCAAACTGAAGTTTGCTACATTTGCACTAATAAAACCAGGTTGCTACATTCCCTGGCCTAGAGTGGCGATGAATATGATTATTTTTGCTACTATGTGTGAAATATTTGTATCTGCGGATTATTTATGTATTCTCCAGATTGCTGGAATAGATGATACAGAGCCCACGCCACAATGTCAAACAGGAGAGGAGGGATGGACAGACGAATGGATGAGTCATGATTGTGCGGTGACAGATACAGAAAATGCAAAATGGTGTGAACAGGCTAAATAAAACAACACATGAAATGCACTCTAGCTGCGGCACAGACAGATATTAATCAGCAAAGCTCCCTTAACCGGGTTTCTCTGGCTTAGGATGGACTTCAGAAGGAAATTCAATCTCGCTCTCAATTTAGTTCAGATGAGGCTGAATTCGAATGCTGTATGTACCAATGGGAGCTCATGAATGGGAAGCACGCTTGTGACAAAAAGCAAGCAGATGAAAAAAAGAAATGAGCTCAGTGTGTGTGTGTGTGTGTGTGTGTGTGTGTGTGTGTGTGTGTCTTCCCTTATGCTTTTACTGCCTCACAGTCTATCATATTTTGACTTGAAACACAGACACTAGAAATTAAATGTCATGACAGGATATGAACGGTTCGCAAATACAGAATAATGACCTGGTATACAGTAGTGACGCAGTGGATTTAAAGTGCTGAGTTAACCATACTAATCAAGTATGAGTCAAAGTCATTCAAATCACAGGAATGATCCCTTTAAAATTTTTTGAGTATAGGAAGACTTTGAGGATCATATAATGTTCAGTATGTTTGTCTTCCATTTTACTCCTAAATGTTTATGCTTCTCCAACCTCCCAATACATAATGCAAGGCATGCTGTTATAGGAAAATAATCACCAATGGGGTGGTGTAATGTGGTCCAACATGAAGTTTCTATGAAACATCTGTGAAACAAGTTCCTCTTATCACTTACATTGTAGTAGCTATCACCAGCCTCTTTTTTCCCCCCTCTGTTTTACCAAGAAACTGTAGATACCTCTGTCCTGAAGACATTCCCATGATGGAGAACTTAAAGTTACAGCTTTACCTCTGACTGTACAAAGTACTGTTAAATGTTAAATAAACATCTCCTCACTGGAAAGTTCATCATATCAACAAGCACGCATCATACACAAGTATCTGTGTAAACTGTTACAAGAGAAATGATGATGTGTTAGAACAAGCATATTAATGTAATATTATATAACGTCTAAGCCATGCTGTTATCGCAAATTAGTCAATACCTTGTGACCAATCATAAATGAGAATTTGACAGCGTGGTATAAGTGGTATAAGGCGTAACACACCAACAACCCCAATTACAGAACTTCTGATATATGACTTGAACAGGAAAACTGCTGATGACAAAAGAGGCACCGGACCACCTCTACCTTGTCCTCTTCTCACAAACAGATGCCAGTCTGCGGTTTTCTGGCACACGCACTGCCCATACTCCAGATGGGGCTCAATCAGAGCAGCTCTCCAAACAAGAGTAAGCATTAGTTCTGGTGTCATGGTTGTGTAGGAGGAGATCTGTCTCGATTTGAAGTGTAGAGACTTTGCCCTCCTGCCTGCGGCCCCCAGCCAAGCTCTCCACCGCCGCCCATAATAAATGCCAGCGCACAACAGATGCTGAGAGGACACTGGTCATACATCACCATGCCTGAAATGTGGTACACAGCATGCTAGCTACCTTCCTTCTCACAGGTCATCTTTCACATGCATCCATGGTCTTGACAAAATCCATCCAGCAGAATATGAATTAATTTGGACAGAGATTTCGACTAGGGAGAGTAGATTATTGTTAAAACCATCTTCATTTCATCTGTTTCTGTCAATCAGATGCTTTTCCTACAGATACAGGTGTTTCACTGGTAATGAAATTCAGAAACAGTGACTTCTGTGTCATTGCTTTCTTAAATAACAGCACAGAGGATATTTTTCTCCCGTACACTTTCCCCCCGGGTATTCGTTTATATCTGACATTGTTTTTTTATTTATTTATTTATTTTCCATTTACTGACAGTATGATCACCCAAAATGAGCGGATTTTGGTGGATGTGAGGAAACAGCGGGGTCAGCTGTTCCACGTCACACCTTAGTGGAACCATGTCAGAGTGAGTAATGAGAGAAATGATCAGTCATGGTCACACTGACTGGTCGACTGACCGGCTGGCATAAATCAGAGAGCGCGGCATCATCACAGTGACACCAATTACACAGCTTTGAGGGATCGCAGTCACTCAGGTCCTGGGTTCCCTATGTCAATTGTACTCGAGCCTTTCATATGCAGCTGGGGAACAGGGAAGTGTCACGATGGTACAGAAAATCTGTAGGCAACCTACCCTCTGACATGAGAACTGATGATTCAAGGACACTTACATACACTGAAATTACTGAGTGACTTTTGCTCATATGGTTTAATTGACTAGGGGCCTGAGGGTCACCAACACACAGCTGCAGGGTCTTCCTGCACCTTATGATAACAAAGTTACTTAATCATATACTCATTAATAGATGGTGACCTTAAGAAAAACTCCACCCTGAAATATTTTTATGATGTGATTAATGATTCTGGTGCTAATTTGTTGCTTGGTGCTTTATAATCTTCTTTATTATCCTTGTGAGAAGTTTAGCATCATTAAGGGACACTGCTAGCACAGTTACAATGGCATAATACAGGTATGACAAGTTCAATGTAATATTAATGAGACGTCCGATGCATAAGTAGTGGAGACACTCCCGAGTAAACACTCCAGAATGCTGGTACTGGAACTGTATTTGGAACTATATTTGTTTGAGCAACGTTTCCAGATGAGGAGGTGAGGGAGATGGACAGACTAAAGGACTAAAACGCGGCTGCATCATTCACTTTAGGTAGAGATAGAGCAAGGGCTAAATCTCACAGGTGTGGGTAATGTTAGAGACTATTAAAGTTTCTGAAACACAACGGAAACGCCAGTGTGGACGAGGATCGTTTTCATTTTAAAACGCTGTTTTAAAACAAAAACACACTAGTGTAAACAGAGCCTAAAATGAGGTCGACTGTGACTGACAGCACATACAAATACAAACATGCCCCATAGTGTACTCCCACCCCCAACACTGATTGGCAGGTTTATGTGCAAGGCATCGCAACTGCAAATGCAAGGGATTTGATATTTCGTTTGAATTTTGGCAGGCTACGTATGCGACCCCGAGGAAGTGACATATCAAACGGGTAATTGCTATTGCTATTTTGATATGACAGGATCATAACTCGTAAGACATGGGAAATGCAACTGCAAATGGACTTTGCATCTCCATTGGAAATTTGGCAGACACTGTATGTTCGTGTAAAGAACAATGCAAGCGGTAATACACGATTTGCATTTTCATTTGCATTATGTCACAATTTATGCGTCCACAATTAGGAAAACGCAATTGCAAATAGTTTGCAATTGCTTTTGAAATTTGTCTGCAAAATACTTCCATACCACTCAATATGGCTAGTGCAATATGACACAAACCACAGAATCTATGCAAAAACCATCCATCTGACCCCACAAATCATTTGTCTTTTCACTTAAATAAAAATTCTGGAGGGAAATGCTTGCACATAAATCAGATCCATGCAGTGAATCACTGTCTACTCTTGTCAGAATGAACCAAACCAGCATTCACTCTTTGCGATCGCTGCCATCTATTTATGGTGAAAACTCTGGCACTGGTTCATTGGGTACATGAAACATATCAAGCCCATTGCCGCATGACAAGTTACACTTGCTGGCCCAGGAGCTGCAACAAGGAACTAAAAAACATGGATCATGTTGTACAGTAGGATGGAAAACAATAACCGTTCTACAATTCCATACTTTCACTGGTAGACACAAGATTTAATTTGTATTAAGTTAAACTCCGATCACTTTGTTTCTCTAAATGTCGCTTTGCCTGCTTTGTAACTCAGCAGTTTTTACTAAGAATAATTGTGTTACATCACATTGCTGCAGATGTGAGTATAGGGTTAAATATGGCAATTTACGAAAGAATGGAGTGAAAAGGGTATTGTAACTGTAACAACTTTAACAAAAAGGGTATTGTAATTGTAACAATTCATGAAATTCAGAACGATACCTATCTTTCTGAATAATCTCTGGATTAAATGAGCAGAAATGTCAGATTCTCACACACTTCACTGGGCTACTTTATGATGATGAATAGGATTCCAGACATACCAACCTTTACGCATTTTAACGCATTTGGAGTATGCCTCTATAATCGACCGCTCAGAAGTACGCAAAAGGTGCAGTCTATTTTTTTTTCACCAAAATGTCAGATAATCCAATTGACAATGAGTGTGGAATGATCGATAGCTTTACAGTTGTTTGAAGTTTCCAATATTAAATTAACTGACCCCCAGGGATGCCACAGAAAATGTTCAGCCGAAAATAATCAAAAATGCACAGAGAGAGGGAAAAAAGTAATAAAAAAGGATTAAATAGGCCTAAAATGAAGTGTAATGGTACATTTATGGTAGTGATAATTACCATTCAAACTCTCCTACACCAATCAGCACAGATGTGTTAAAACAGCGTAGTTAAACCCGTCGTGGTAGAAACAGGAGTGAGCAAATATTCAGAGTTGTATACCACCAGCCACTTTGTCTACTTCATTTAGTTTTCATTTCCTGCACATAAACTTTTCTAGTGTCTTTACACATTATTCATCCTCAGGGTTGGCAAACAGCGATAACATCAGCAGCCAAATGCGTATGAACTGGATAAAAAATGATTTTGTAATAAAAAGCAGTCTATGCTCTATTAATTGTTCAATGTTCAATGCATTGTGAATGTTCAGTATTCAGCTGGACGAATTCTCTCCGGCTTTCTATCCTCATGCCTGTCTAATTCTATTTATATCACTCTCTCACCATATTCACCTACAATGCTTTTATATCAGTTAGTCTAATATTCTTGCAAGTGAAAAGCTTGACTTGTATATTGATCAGAGCAACTGCATTCCACACATACCAGCTTGATAAGCTGTAAAACTAATTGTTCAATAAGAAAGTGCTGCATATATGTGGTGACAGGAAGCTGCTCACATGTCACATCTTTCTTCTATATTGAAGGTTTTGAAAGCTGATGACTTACCCAAACTCACTGATGTGTCCTCTGGGAAGCCAAGAACGTCCTCTGCTATCCAGGAGAAGTTCCAGTAGCGCAGTGAAGCATCAATATTTCCAGTATTTTTGGCTGATACAGGTCCTGCAAAAGGTAGTGTATGTTGTGATATGGATTTATAAAGTATATTATACCATATGCTCCAGTGTTTCTGGAGATCTACTCCACATGATATGTTAACAGCTTTAACACCTTTCAAGCTTTAATTTCAGAGGCCACTTATTTCTACAGGAAGTACCTCAAAGAAAAGTCTGGCCTTTCCAAGAGAGACAGAAAAAGAAGGATAATGCTGGATACAAATAGACACAGCTGACTAAACATACAAATGTAAAAGCTTTTTAAAAGCAATTGGTCAAAGTCAATAATGAATGAACGAAGGGCAAGCACACTATCAACACCATAGAAGATTCTTCAGTTTGTAGTATTGTTGTTTGTAGAGTCTTTCAGTTTAAAAAAAAAATAGTTTCAAGTAGAACCAATTTAGAAACCTACAACCATTTATCCTGGCACCTTTTCTTTTTACCTTGCTAGTTTCTTGCCATAGTTTCTCTGCACTCTCAGAAATAAAGCTACCAAACTGTACTTTTCTTTGTGACAGTTGTGGTACCATCAAGGGGCATGTTTGTACTTTTATACTATGTAATATGTAACTTTATACTTAAAAAAAAAAAAAAAAGTTTAAATGGACATTAAGGGCCACTGATGTACCTTTAAAGCTTTACTCTAAAGCTAATTGGTGGTACATCATGTGCACCATCCCAGGTAAAAGTTACATACTAGGTAATAAAGATGAAGTATTGATGTTACTAGCCCCAAGACAAAGAAATGTGCAGTCTTGTATCTTGATTTCTGAATTTTGCTAGTCTGATATGGCTGTGCAACTACATAGCTAGCTAAATAACTTGCATTGGACTACAAATCAGGTGGTTTATCTTTATACCAAGGTGTATGGCCAATTGTCACAACAAATCCAATGTACAGTATTTTCAGGGGTTGCAATTAGGAACAAATAGCTTGAAATAAGCATACCTATCCTATCACTCCTATCAAGAGAGAGCTTTTCACTTGGCTACTCATTTGAATCAAGTTAAGCTCAGATCAAACACTTATTTTGCATCATCAGTGGACTCCTGTTGCTACATCACCTGCTCTCATTAACAATGAATGACTTTTGGTCATTTTGCTGTGGGAACATTTAGTAGGAGGGTATACGTTCAAGACAGGGATGCAAAATAAATGTAATCACCAAATGCTGTATCAGATTTTAGCATACTATTTTACTATTTTTCTTTCTGCCATCCTGAAGAAGGGAAATCAATGAATGCTGTTTCTAGTGATGCATGTAAACTATAAGCTATACAAATATTTGCCTGTCTCCAATTTCTGTTGCAGTATAAAGTGTTAGATGGAATGGAGCAATTCAAAACGGCATCTGATATGACCGTGTGGCATTTATAAGTTATATTTTATGTCTTTGAAATACTCTACAATGGCTTGAATTGCAAAGTGGTGAAAAGGCATAAAATCTGCCTTGATGCATTAGGTAAATGTTCCCTCAAAGCTTTTCCTGTCTGACATTATTCCTATAAATCTTAACATTCCATAAAATTGCAACTAGACCACAAACCCCGTGCCAGACCCTTTTTTTTTTTGTGAGTTTATGGGCATATAGATTTTGTAATTGCATATTTACAAACAGACCTCTTACAGTCTACTAAAGCCCAGACTTTCCCAGTTAATGAGCGTCTTTGCAGATTTGAGTTGCAGTATGTTAATATGGACTGAACTCACACTCAGATCGGTCAGTGTATTAGGGCCTGCCAAGGGTCATTCCCTTTCCTTTTAGAGAGTAATGAACAGAGCGTGTGTGCCAGTACATTGGGGCCTCTGAGGAATTTGGGCTTGCCTAAACCCTTTAATCATTCTAAATGACCATTAAGAGAAGATCAATAGTAAACACAGCTTGACTTTCATAAGTGCCAAGCCAAATGCAGTGTGAAGCCGCTGCACAATGATGCTTTCACCTGCTTCATTTGTCTCTATTCAGCACTCTCAGATGGCTCCGGAGAGATGTTTCACTAAAAAGCCTTGCATAGGTGTGTAACATTCTGGTGGAAAGCAGCACCACTGTTCTCTAGTGACCACAATTTCCCTAATTTCTCTCATCTCTCATTTTTCTCTCATTTGTTCTGTACAACTGGTTTCCACTCATCACATGGCCGCCCGAGGCTCGATTGGTCTCTATCTGGGAAAAACACACCAACACTCCATCATCTGATCAATGAGGCCCTCGTCAACTCCTTCCTTGTCACCCATTTCCCCTCAGTGCTCTAATCTCAGACCTGCTTAGCTGCAGCAACCTTCCTCTGGTTCAAAAACAATGAAATAAATAAAAAGCAACCAATATGAAACTCTGTGAGGATGGAAAAGACATGTTTGATGGGACATGATGTAGTGTTTCAGTCATGTTCTTTGTTTGGCCGTGTTTCAATGGTCCTATAATAAAGTCATTACCCATGAAGGAGTTGGGGGCATAGAGCTAAGAGCCCTATCAGATGTTCTATCAGATATTAAAATACCTCCAAAATGAAAGAAGCATGTGCCAAGAGATGGATATGGCTCTTTGCAAACTATCCAGAAACACAGTCTGCCTATGTCTGAATAAACCAAGTCATTTCAACGTAACGTTTGACATCTGTCAATTTCAGCACAACAGATAGTTGGGTAAATAACACAATCAGCAATTTAAAGATGGTGAAAGGTGCTTTAGTCAGTCCCTGGAAGTAATGAGCTTTCATAATAGCTGTCATATCCACACCTGAGGAACACCCTAGAAAAAGGTTCCAGTCCTGAAAAGGTGCCAGTCCTGATTACCTGCTACATTCTCACACTGAACCCTTGTTAATCTCTAGTTGGAAGTCTGAGCTTTTTATTTCCTTACTAACATCAGTCAGGAAATTCAAAGGACACATCAGTATGTACACGGGGAAGTTCTATGTATTCAGAGTCAGCTTATGCAAGCAATTAAGTATTTGCTGGGAAGCCCAGTAAGATTATAACAATGTACTGTGTGCATCTCCGAGGTTGCCAGCATTTTTTTTTTTTTTTGCCTTCAAATATGACAATTGCATGTTAGACAATTATAAATGAAGTACATTCAAAGAAAGACCAATACAATTAAGTACAAATGGGAGATGGTAAGCAGACTCGCTTCCAGACTCATTATTCGGCAGCTTATAAAATAGCACTTGATCTTGCAAACCCTATTTTTTCATGTAGGATAGAAAATGGAGACAGAAGGATCAGATTACTTTTCCCCCTTACCAACTGTATCTGCAAAAGACAATTAAAAAGAAATAAATTAAAAGAAAGACTGATGTGATTATGTATAAATGAGAAGATGGCAAACATGGAAATAAACACCTAATAGGAATCTAGTATATTGCAAGTATATTCATTTATGGATAATTCAAAATTGTAATGATCACATTAGTCACTGCAAAATTTGGTTTAATTTAATATTAAGGCTTTTACCCTCATTGTTCAGCAGCTTATAAAATCAGACTTCATGCTTCAGGACTCAAGCCTATTTTTATAGGATGTTGAAGAAGTCTAATGTTTTGTACCAAAGGCAGGAGAAAGTATGAAGTTTAGGCAGAAAGGAGATCTGATGCATGTACTGTTACTGGGAAGACCAAAACAATATTTATTTAATTTGAAATCATTTACCGACATAGCTAATTGTGTTCATAGTTTCATGTGAGGTAATTAAATTTCAACTTTATTGATGTAAGCTAATATTTTTTTTTTTTTTTTGCTTTCAGATCATTCTTTTGAGTTGTCACATTATTACAATAATGACTGTTTTGGATAATTCAATACATTCTACTGCGAAAAAAAGATCAACATAGTAAATGGTCTGCACTTATATAGCGCTTTTTTTAACCTTAGCGGTTCCAAAGCACTTTACACTGTGTCTCATTCACCCATCAACGGTAGCAGAGCTGTGATGCAAGACACTAACTTACCATTGGGAGCAACTTGGGGTTCAGTGTCTTGCCCAAGGACACTTTGGCATGTGGAGTCATGTGGGCCAGGAATCGAACCACCAACCTTTCAATTAGTGGACAACCTGCTCTACCACCTGAGCCACAGCCACCCCTTTTTCTAGCTTATACACAGAACATTTTTGTTTTTTTAATTAAGGAGAAAACCACAGCATGGATACAAATCCCCTTCCCTGACACAGTTCCTTAACCACCATCCCCCTTGTGGCACAGTTTGCATGTCACTGCAGCTTCCTCCCTTTATATTAATTAAGGTTGGATGTGGATACATACATTAAGCCTGTAATAAATTGATTACCTGTCCTTTTTTGGTGGATCATTAAATGCTCGTCTAAGCCAACCAAGAAGGAGGGAGGGGAAAAAAATATCAGCGGCTGAATTAAACTGGCTATAACACAAAGGAGCGCATTGATTTCTGTCAGGCTCAAGAGTCAAGCTGGACCTCTCTAGTATTCTAGCCATGTGCGGTAGATTTCTCTGGGTCCACTGACACACTCATGCACACCTCATTACGGCCTCCCTCTCCCAGATCAGTGCCCTCCTCAAGGTTCTGCACGACTGCAGCCACTGGGGGATCAGCATCCTTATTGATTAGTTTATCTTAAAGTAGACATTGCTCCACATGGTACTAAGTAATCAGACACAGCAACAGAAGACACGGTTAAAGAGAAAGGTAGAGTAATTTATCACGGATATATGGTTCAGAAGAAATGGGAAGGTGGAAGGTTAAATATAGAAACGTGATTCTATGTCTAAATGGAGGACTACCAGTACATGTGAGATGCTCGGGTTGTTGACAAGTGTCTAGTTACTTGGGTCATGTTCAAAAAGTGCTACTGGTACTGGTAGTTGGCAAGAAAATGAGTAGAAAGTACTCCACTAATTCAGAGGGAATGTTCCTGGTGGTGTGGGACATAGGGCAGTAGAACTGCTTTTGCGTTTTCTCGATTTAAATTGTAGAAGTCATTATCACATTAACTTGCGAAAGCCAGTAGTCAGTATTCAGAATTGGTGACCATGGTGAAAACACAGTATTCAGAGTTGGTGATTAATCTGTTTCTGTAAGAAGACTTAAATACGATTTGCACTTTATATGAAAGAATATCTGTGGCTCATCTTATTTAGACCATAAATGTCAAAATTAAGTGACTTTTACTCATTATTAAATAAGTACAGGATATAGTATATTATTAAGGACCCAAGGTGCTTACTAAAACATCTCCCTAAACTGCTTTGACTCATCAGTATTCAAGGCTTCACTTAATAAATATTCCTTATAATAAAAAAATGCTGTCATTTGTTTCATGCTTGTATTTTCACACTATCTGTAAAGCTGTGAGCTCTGAGCGATGTTGTTTACTTGCTTTCTGCAATGAACTATAGTTTAATGACAGCTCCTGAAGGTTGTAGCAGTAAATTCAAAATTTGTTTGAAATCAAACCAGATAAAGGTAATTGGCACATCATTCCAGGATTGTTTACATGAAAATGTACCTGAAGCCCTTTTTCATGCCTGATTTTTGAGCCAGAATATTCCACAGGGTTTCTGTCTGCATTTGTGTTGTTTTTTTGTTTTGTTTTGTTTTTTTATACTGTCACAAATGTCACTGTTCAGATTTATATAAAGGTCATGGCCATTGCCATCCTTGACCCTTTAATAAGAGCCCTCAGCTATTTTATAACCTCCCTGGATAGACTACAAATTGAACTCAGTTATTGCCATTTTGGTTTTATGTTCAAGGAAATGTCTTAGTGAGAATGCTCTACAGTGAGGGAAAAAAGTATTTGATCCCCTGCTGATTTTGTACGTTTGCCCACTGACAAAGAAATGATCAGTCTATAATTTTAATGGTAGTTGTATTTGAACAGTGAGAGACAGAATAACAACAAAAAAATCCAGAAAAGCACATGTCAAAAATTTTATAAATTAATTTGCATTTTAATGAGGGAAAAAAGTATTTGACCCCCTCTCAATCAGAAAGATTTCTGGCTCCCAGGTGTCTTTTATACAGGTAACGAGCTGAGATTAGGAGCACACTCTTAAAGGGAGTGCTCTTAATATCAGTTTGTTACCTGTATAAAAGACACCTGTCCACAGAAGCAATCAATCAGTCATATTCCAAACTCTCCTCCATGGCCAAGACCAAAGAGCTCTCCAAGGATGTCAGGGACAAGACTGTAGACCTACACAAGTCTGGAATGGGCTACAAGACCATTGCAAAGCAGCTTGGTGAGAAGGGGACAACAGTTGGTGCGATTATTCGCAAATTGAAGAAGCACAAAAGAACTGTCAATCTCCCTCGGCCTGGGGCTCCATGCAAGATCTCACCTCGTGGAGTTGCATTGATCATGAGAACAGTGAGGAATCGGCCCAGAACTACACGGGAGGATCTTGTCAATGATCTCAAGGCAGCTGGGACCATAGTCACCAAGAAAACAATTGGTAACACACTACGCCGTGAAGGACTGAAATCCTGCAGCGCGCGCAAGGTCCGCTGCTCAAGAAAACACATATACATGCCCGTCTGAAGTTTGCCAATGAACATCTGAATGATTCTGAGGACAACTGGGTGAAAGTGTTGTGGTCAGATGAGACCAAAATGGAGCTCTTTGGCATCAACTCAACTCGCCGTGTTTGGAGGAGGAGGAATGCTGCCTATGACCCCTGGAACACCATCCCCACCGTCAAACATGGAGGTGGAAACATTATGCTTTGGGGTTTTTTTTCTGCTAAGGGGACAGGACAACTTCACCGCATCAAAGGGACGATGGACGGGGCCATGTACCGTCAAATCTTGGGTGAAAACCTCCTTCCCTCAGACAGGGCATTGAAAATGGGTCGTGGATGGGTATTCCAGCATGACAATGACCCAAAACACATGGCCAAGGCAACAAAGGAGTGGCTCAAGAAGAAGCACATTAAGGTCCTGGAGTGACCTAGGCAGTCTTCAGACCTTAATCCCATAGAAAATCTGTGGAGAGAGCTGAAGGTTCGAGTTGCCAAACGTCAGCCTCGAAACCTTAATGACTTGGAGAAGATCTGCAAAGAGGAGTGGGACAAAATCCCTCCTGAGATGTGTGCAAACCTGGTGGCCAACTACAAGAAACGTCTGACCTCTGTGATTGCCAACAAGGGTTTTTAAACCAAGTACTAAGTCATGTTTTGCAGAGGGGTCAAATACTTATTTCCCTCATTAAAATGCAAATCAATTTATAACATTTTTGATGTGCGTTTTTCTGGATTTTTTTGTTGTTATTCTGTCTCTCACTGTTCAAATAAATCTACCATTAAAGTTATAGACTGATCATTTCTTTGTCAGTGGGTAAACATACAAAATCAGCAGGGGATCAAATACTTTTTTCCCTCACTGTATATATTTATATATTTTGCAACACCATGATATATTACCATGATATCTTAACAATCAGGTATTGTTCCTGAGATATTAAGGGAATTCTTATTTCTGATTATTAGGAGAAAATGTCTAAAACATCCTCTCACTTTCTCTCTCTCTCAAAAAACAAAACAAAACGAAAAACAACACAGCTTGTCATGTTACCAAGAAAGTCATCTGTCCTGAAGGCTTTCAGTGTTGGAAAATGTAAAGTTACAGCTTTACCTCTGACTGGTACAAAGCTCTGACTCTGGAGACTCCTTCCAAATATGTTAAAATACAGTAAACACCACCTCATTGAAGTTTCACTGTATCAACAATTACACATGTTTTTTTTTTAATCTGTTTATATGGAGTGTCCACCATACATAGAAAAGATAACATATTAGAACAAGCCCAATCCACTGAATCTAGCTGTTGTTGCAAAACTCAATCGACAATATCTGACCAATCAGAATCAAGCATTCAACAGTGGTGTAGCATAAGTAATTATGAACAAATGCAGTAATTACTGTATGTGCCCTACTAAGTCCATCCATCCATCCATCTTCTACCGCTTACTCACGGGGAACCTGGAGCCTATCCCAGGGAGCATCGGGCACAAGGCGTCATCAGGCACAGGGTGCCAGTCCATTGCAGGGCACAATCACATACACACTCACACACTAATTCATACACTACGGACTCTTTGGACATGCCAATCAGCCTAAAATGCATGTCTTTGGACTGGGGGAGGAAACCGGAGTACCCGGAGGAAACCCCCACAGCACAGGGAGAACATGCAAGCTCCACACACACATGGCCCCGGCGAGATTCGAACCCTGGATGTGTGAGGCGAACGTGCTAACCACTGATCCACCATGTGCCCGTCCTATTGAGTCCTTATCTTCAAATATCAGCATCAAGGTTAAGTTTTCCCCAACATAAGTCCCCCCCCCCACACATTTCTTCTACTATGATTATGAAGAGGTTTGAACCACTTCATAATGGTTTAGTGGTGTTAACTCTCTCACTTGCATTTGTATGTGTGCCAGTTTTTTCCCCACAAATCATTCATCATACTATACAATATTCAGTAATATAATATCGAATTTAAAGCAATTACATAAAGCAAATGTTGGTCTTATGAGAATACTGGCCTTAAGTAAAGCATTATGCTCATTCATTGTGATACAAAACTGTTTAATTGAACTTAGTCAAGGTGATCTATAAGATTATCTCCTGTAACTTCAATGTTTCATAGTATAACGCTTATTAAAAATAATTTATAGCAAAAGCCACCTTCCAAGATCTTGTTTTATGAACAGTACTTCTTCATGAACATGATTTTCTAACACAAGTCATCATGAAAAGTGTCTGAAGTATCACTTGACTCAGACATTATGCCACCTTGACATCAGAATGGAAGGAAAAAATCAGTCTTCGTGGCATCTTCTTAGTCTCTCTCTTTTTTTTAAAGTGACTGCTTTGTAGAAGTTAGAGGGTCTGTGAGTGGGTGTATGATTGTGGAATGCACCCCATCCTGGGTGTCCCATGCCTTGTTCCCCGAGTATAAAATACAACAAAATGTGTGCACATCCAGTGCACCCTAATTGGACTCAGGTGCAGGACAACAAAAATAACAAAAATAAGAAGAATGATGTCCGGACACTGAATTTACGGCTCCAAACAGCTTTTTATTGTTTGGAGCCGTAAATTCAGAGCATGTGTGGACATCATGCTTCTTTGAGTCCCCTTGGATAGACTTCAGGCTCCACTGTGACCCTGTTTAGGATAAGGTGGTACAGAAAATGGTGGATGGGTGGAATTTCATAGCATTCGTTTCAAACAAAGTCATAATAAATACTATAAATTAGGGATAAGTGATATGACTATATACTATTGATATTGTGATAAATTATTATTTTCTCATATCTCAGACGCTTTTCTGAGATATTGTGGAAGTTGTGGAAGTTATTTTTACAATATTCTTTTTTTATAGATTTTCTTTTTTAAAAAATATGTATTTAATATTTAATATTATTCAATAAATAATGCAATTTTTATATAAAAAATAACTGCTGTTTTTGTAGACATTAAATAAAGTATCATCAAACAATTTTTTTAAACTATTTTGTTGGCAGAAAACCTATATATTGTGATATACTTAACCTATATATTGTCATATCATGTATCATAGAAATGTCCTAAACATTGCAGTCATAATATAACATTGTCATCATATCGCCCACTACTACTATGAATATCCAAAGCTGCATTCAGGCTGTCTGATTTTTAACGAGGTTGTAATTGTGAGACTCTGTAACAACCTCAGTCGTTACAGAGCGTAAGGACAGACATATAATTTTCTCCTCATGGCTCATTTCATCATGGTTGCTGCTTTTTTGGCATGATGATTTTGCAAAGCAACAAGCTATCGATCTTCCAGCTGTGTGTTATTTCTGTGCACCTAGCACATCCTTTATCTCATCTGGATGTGCTGAAAGTCACTGTGATAATAGAATTTGTGAAATTGAAGTCAGAATAATGTTCTTGCTGAGCTACGTCCATTTCCATATGCTTTTCATTTTTGTGAGAACTCGGTAGTTGCATCTTAATGGAGAAAGAAATCATTGGTTAAAAATCATTATATCCCATGGGTCTGACTTGACCTTTAACATATTGTTTTATAGAGAGTACCGCCTCTGACTTGAACTATTCGTTCATCAATTAAGCAACTTTTTTTCTCCACTGGGATTTCAGACAGAGCTTGCAACTGTCAAAGATTAGGAGAACTTTAAATAAGATATATTTGTTTTCTATTGAATTGTCCAGGTTATTGACTAGGTGCAGAGTGAATTAATCTTAACTCTAAGTATTTCTTAAGAGGCTCGTGTCTATACAGGGGTTGCAGAAATGACTCTAGTAGTTCAATAGCAAAGTAAAGCGCAAACGGAACTCTAATTTCCCCTGAGAGTATATTCTTAAAACACTGTGTTCAGAGTTGTAGTGTATACACCCGTTCATCATTGTCAGCTGTCAAATGTGTCAGATGGCCCAGACGTATAAAAAGTATGTGTACAGTATCACGGTTGAAATTAGCTTACAAGCACTGACCTCCAAGGCGGTATGGATAGTTTCAAAAGTTTAATGATAGTCATTATTAGCAGAAGTTATATATTTATCCTCTAATTTCTCTTCTCGGCTGTTATTTTGTCTCTTTTATCCCTCCTTTACCAATTTTTTTTACATTAAGATTGATATTAAAAAGAGCTTTTTCCAGAGCTTTTTGTGGGGGTTTTTTCTATTCCCTTTGATCTTTCTTCCATTACTATGTTTGAAGTTTGATTTTATGTTTGTCTTCTGTTCTATTGTTTTAATGTTTAGGTCGTTGGTCAGATTTGGTCATTGGTTGCAGGTTGTGGTGGCGCTAGAGACCCAAGTAGGGTTGCCAAGGTCATGGTTTTTGCATCAAATTGGGGCTAGTTTTGGAACAAGGTTGCATGTAGAAAAACCATGTCCATGGGTGTTGCTTTAAAAATAGTTCACAGTTGCCAAGATCTAACTTTATAGCAAATAACTGTATCACTTTCAGCAAACATAGGCTATAGTAAACAAAGCGAAAGTGTAAATCCAAACAGACTATTGTTGTAATAAGAATAATAGAGATATTACCAGGATTCAGGTCAGAATGCTTTTTTGTATAGGTGGACTAGCTATGCTATCATGTCAAGGACACGCATTCAAGGACATCAAGAGGTCAGTGTGTTTTCAAGTAAACTGAATAAAACAATTACTTGTGTTTTTTTCCCCCATTGAACTGAAGCTATATTGTATCTGTTTAATCACACACCACTAAAATTGTTGAGATAGATATAAACGGAGGTCGGAGCCAGCTCCAAATGGGTGGGTCAGCTCCAAATGGGTGGGACTTTAGCGCCAAATGGGCTGCACAAACCTCCAGAGGACTTTGATTGGTTACTGTAGTGTCTGTCACGCAAATTAAGCTGTCGGATTTTGTTTTTTTTTTTGGTCCCAGAGGCATTACGGTGGCTTGACAGCGTTAAACGGGTAAACTTGCAGTTTTTCAATTTTAAATGCTGACACACTGAATTCCCAGATTATGTAGAATCAACAAAAGGAAGTGTATTTTATTTGTTAAATTCCTTTTTTTGTAAAATCTGTTTTAAAATGTGCTTTCTGTGTATCCACCAGGTTACACTGGTAAGGGAAGACGAGGCGAGCTCCAGGGCATTATACCCAGGATTTAGCAGTTTGTCATGCATGCAATCCAACTGTGCTAATGAGTAATGTCATTGTATATGCAGAGAAAATGCATGGCACCTTGTATAACTATGGACTTTAAATATACGTACAATTTTATTGCGTAGGAATAGTTCACGTAAAAAAGAAATTGTTGGTTTTAATGTTACACATTCATCTCCATTGAGGTGCAGTTGTATCTCATTTTAAGTTTGTTTCCATATTGATACTGTTGAATTTTAAAATTAATATTTAATATTAGACAATTATTATATAAACTTCAATCTTCAAATAGAATGGCATTGGACATGTATACAATAACAACAAAGCTGTAAGAAATTAAATTAAATCTACAAGAAAAAGTGTTCATATTAATTTAAAATCTTACATTTTTAATTTTTAATGTTTTTCACTAGTGTCACTACTTCCTGTCATCATTAATCACCATGCACCTCAATGCAATTGGGGATTTCCGCATACTTGCCATCAACGACAAAGCTGTAAGTAATTAAATAAAACTACAAGAAAAAGTGTTGATATTTAGCTTTAAATCTGTGTTTTTGTGATCATTTATCACCGTGCACCTTTGCACTATGCCCGATTGGGGATTTTGGCAAAACTTGTCATCACTGAACTCCCACCTACTTGTGGCGTAAGTACCTCCCACTTGGAGGTCTCCAGGCCGCAGCAATACATACTTGAAATTGTTTGGTCTAGTTTCAGGTGTTTTATGTGGTCTTGGAAATTTACTTGGGCTGGATATTTTGCTGAGACCTGACAACTCTGGACCCAAGCTTGAGCAGTGGACTTCTCTTGGCCTTAACCTTCCACTGGCCATGGATAGAGTGGAGTGATGCTATCATTTTGAGCAGTCTCACGGCTGCACAATCCTCTGTACCATGATGTGCCTGTGCTTCCATTATGTCGCGCTGGTGCAACTTTGCGGCTCGGTGGATCTCCATGGCATTTGGAGCAGTGGTGTACAATGATACTGTGCAAATGTATGCTATAGAAATTCGATTGTTTGTTTGCTTTATCACTATTTTGTGTTTCTTTTCCTAAAATAGCAAAGTGACCTTTTTGTTTTGAGAAAGGTGCTATATAAATTACATTTATTATTCCTTTTCTTTACATTCACGAAGTAGTAGATGGGTGGATCTTTATGCATCCAAATATTTTGTCTCATACAGATGTATGTGTAAGTTTTATAACCAAAGTACAAGCATTCTTTTCATGAAAATGCTCTATTGTTTCCACTCCAAAGCCAGAACTGTGGAAACTGGGTCACAATCTTCTGCTGGTACCCAGTGTGCCATATATTGCGCCCTGGTCCTGAACTCATTCTCAATTAATATCCCATAATGGTAATGAGATATGAAAAGCATATTGAAATCAACCAACATCACCATATCTGAACCAATCTGAATAATTGGATGGCACCTGACAGCAGTTCCAATACATCTTTTGTTACTGTGTTAAACAGTCTAAATGGGTATGCATGCCTTATCAGCACAAGCAGGTGTTCATCTCCAGAATGCCTCTGTTGAAAAAGTCACAAGCCTGCTGTAGATCAGAATGGGTAATGAACCAATCTTTTTTTTATATCATTGCTGATGAGTGGAAAAGTGGCAGAAATTTTGTGAAAGCTAACCACGGTCCTCATTTAATTTCACAGAACATCTGTCTCACTGTTCCACTTCAGTAGACTATCTAACAGGAGTTGGAGAAAGTCCCACTAGAGCAGAGCACATCAAGCAGTCTGTCTGTTCTTTTACTTACTCAACAGGTCCCATAGCTTATTGATACCCTATTAGCTTTAATCAGGACCTATAATGATGCTTGCAACAATAGCAGCATCAACACTTGGGAAAGTAGTGAAGATTGTTTAAGGGTGCAGTACAAATATAAGTAGATTAAAGTGAAGAAAGAAACATAATTGTTGAAATGCTATGCCTGAGAAAGCAGCCAGCCACCATGTATTACTGCTGTGGGCAAAAAAATCATGTGAAAATGTGATGAAGCAAAAAATAAAAAAAGTAAAACCTGGAAGTGCTTTTTCTAAAATGGAAAAAACCTGTTGCTATTTCCTCCTGGACACATAGGACATCAGTATAGAGCGTAAAACCTAGCATGCAAATGTTGACATCATGAATCAGGTTGTTTATGCTTTGACACTTTACATTACCTGGGGCTGGTTTTGTTACCACACCCAAGTCAATTATTTTCCTATAACAAGCACAGTGCTTTATACCAAGTGTTGTTTCTATTACCACATAAATTTGCCAAGGATTACAGCTGAATATGTATTAAAGAATGCTGTCATACATTTTATTTGTTTATAGTTATGTTTAATGTTGTGGAACATCTGTGAAATAACTTCCTCTTATAACTTATGTTAAATCAGCTATAAATGATTCCCTCACCAACCAACCAAGACAAAATAACACATCTTGTCATGTTACTCAGAAACCGCAAAGCCTTCCATCCTGAAGACTTGAAGACTTTCTCCCTGTAGGAAAATGTAATAGTGCTGTACAACACACTGACACTAGAGATTCCTTCCAAAAATGCTAAATAAACACATATCTCTTTTTTCCAGAGGCCAAAAAATGGAATTTCTGCTTGTTTTGGGGGTGCCTGTGTTTAGCATTGAATTTATTTGTGATGTCACACTCCACAGTAGTGTTTAATGGCTCATATGCAAGTAGACTAAAGCTTTATGAATTTGCAATTTCATAAGTATATCGTTTTTTAACCTCACCTATTAAGTTTAAGTATTATCCTTTTATTATGGCAGTTGTATATAGTGTTTTACTATAAAAAATGCTTGAGTTGTGCGGTCCATTTTATCTCTGTGCCAGTGTTATTGTGGAGAGGTGTGAATTGTTTGCCCAGCAGGGGGCTCACACCACTCCCTTTTCGGATCGCCTTGCTCACCAGCAGCTAAACATAGAGTCACGATACTCTACACACAGAAACCCTACGGTGTCCAAACTAATCTTATAACAGACTTGGGGCAATAAAATAATTAATTTGTTTATACTCATTGAAAATATCTGATAAATTGATTATGCCATTGTGCTTCTAGAAAGGGTCAGTCAATAAATAAACAATAAATAAATAAATAATCTCCTCACAGACTGTACTAGGTCAACAATTGAACTCATTTTAAAAATTGTTTGTGTTTCTATATAAACGATAATCTATTAGAAAAAGCATATTAATATAGACTTTGCCACTGTACTGTTATGGAAAACAAACAACACCTTCTGGCCAGGTACAATTCAACAGTACTGTGATATAAGATTAAATTAAGGGGTTGACCTTTTTTCTTAAATGTGTCAGAGAGGTTTATGATTAGTTATATATTTGGATTTCAAAGCAAACACATAACTATACAAAATTCTTCTTCTTCTACTTCTTCTTCTTAATAATATTTTTATTATTATTATTATTATTATTATTATTATTATTATTATTATTATTATTTACTGTGTTCATTTCATTCATTCATTCATTCAATCACTCATTCATGTATCTAAATGGGTGGGCACTTTGCACCACTCTCACTGAAATAAAGCAGTATTAGTTATTTTTTGCATGTACAGTAGTGCTTGAAAGTTTGTGAACCCTTTAGAATTTTCTATGTTTCTGCATAAATATGAACTAAAACACCATCAGATTTTCACACAAGTCCTCAAAGGAGATAATGAGAAAGGAGATAATGAGAAACAAATGAGACAAAAGATTATACATGGTCATTTATTTATTGAGGAAAATGATCCGATATTACATATATGTGATTTTTACATGCTATATTTATGCAGAAATCCAGAAAATTCTAAAGGGTTCACAAACTTTCAAACACCACTGCATACAAGGTTAAGCTGTAACAGCATTATAGGTCTAACTGATGAGTCTACAGATATCTTGACTAGACCTGCTCAGTTTTTGCTCCTTTTTTGTCTCAATGTGTTGCCACTGTGTCTATATTCCAGATTTTAATGCACCCAAACACAGCAATAGTCTTTTTTAAAAAATTTTTATCAGCAAATTGCACTTAATATGTGGTAAGTACATCTGTATGACTATGAACACTGTCTGACTCTGGGTTTGTGTGTCTGGGTATTCATAGTAGGTGAAATCACACTCAAATTTACCTCTTACTCATCTGATGGATGAATGATGACAATAATGATGGTGATGGTGATGATGGTGATGATGATGCACATCAGCTTCCCACTAAATGCTCTGAGAGACACCTACAAATGAGAGAAATCATTACTGAGAATTTTTAATAACCCAGGTCATCATTTTTAACCTCCAGCAGTGTCTCACAGCACAGCCGGTGTCAGCAGTGGGCAGGAATGTGGGGATGATGAAAGTAGACTCATGTTTCACTGCCTCATTGACAGGAAGAGGCAGGCAGTAAAGTGCGTGAAGTTATGAGTTACGGTTATACAGTAGGAGGGAGTTTAACCTCTTGTGACTAACACCCCATAAACAGTAGAATGCTGTAGATGGTTCTGTTCATACTTCAAGGCAAAGCCTAGATCATTTACATGGGATATACTATAAAAATGAATTGAGGAAGGAAACAGCAACAGGATATTTTATAGATTTTATGATTGAGTGCACTTGGCAGCCATAAAGTCATTTCTTATTTAAATGCAAATTAGTAATGGTGGAAATGTTTAAATACTGATCTGAACATTGCAGAATATCAATTAGAAAATATTTGCTGTCCTATGTAATACAGGCATGTATTGACTCTGAACAAGTATATATATATATATATCACAGATATACACATCCCTTTTTCAGGAGACTTTATTTTAAAGAGAATTCTGTAAAATCCAAATAATCTTTACAGATCTTTATTAGAAAGGGTTAAAACAATGTTTTTCATGCAGCCATAAACAATTATTGCACATACACTTATTGAACACCTTAAGACACGAACAATTTACAGGCGGTAGGCAATTAAGGTCACAGTTACAATAACTTAGGACACTAAAGAGACCTTTCTACTGACTCTGAAAAACACCAGAATAATGATGTCTAGGGTTCCTGCTCACCTGCATGAACATGCCATAGGCCTGCTGCAGGGAGGCATGAGGACTTCAGATGTGGCCAGAGCAATAAACTGCAATGTCTGTAATGTAAGACACCTAAGAAAGTGCTACAGGGAGACAGGAAGGACAGCTGATCGTCCTTGCAGTGGAAAATTACATGTACCTGTGTTCCCCCAGACGTGATCGAGAACTTGCAAATGCCTTGGTGGAAGAGTGGAGTAACATCTCACAGCAAGAACTGACAAATCTGCTGTAATCCATGAGGATGAGATGCACTGTAGTACTTAAAGCAGCTGGAGGCCACAGATACTGACTGTTACTTTTGATATCCCCCCCCCCCATTCAGAGACTCATTATTCCATTTCTATTTGTCGAATGTCTGTGTAACTTGTTCAGTTCATGTCTCAGTTGTTGAATGTTTTTATGTTAATACAAATATTTGCACATGTTAAGAAATTTGCTGGAAATAAAAGCAGTTGAATGTGAGAGGTTGCTTCTTTTTTTGCTGAGTATGTGTGTGTGTGTGTGTGTGGTTAAATCATCTGAAATATTAATTTAAATAAGTGATTTATATAATCATTATAATTCAAGTTGTTTTTTTGTTGTTGTTGCAATTATCAAGAACCCAAGAAAGCCTGGGCGAACAAAGCAAGCAGATTGTGTGTATGGGCAATTAGTTTTCTATTGTAGCTGCTTGGCATATCAGTAGGATCAACAATAAGAATGTTCCTTATAAGATTAGCAAGTTGATTTTAAATGAAGTGCATTAGCTAGCTACACAATTTAGCTTGGATCGAGTAGATTTGCAATAGAGGAGAGTTTGTTTCAGTTCAGAATAGTGCTTCTGTACAACTACGTACGTAAGTACGTACGTAAGTACGTTTTTGTACATCGGAATCCTTGGTTGTTAAGCACTGATAGTGATCATCAAAAACAACATACAGAGTAACAGCTGGTTTTTGCACTTACTTAAAGTCATGTAAGTAGAAGCTGAGATGGATATGATTGCAGTAAAGCAACTTTTAATGAGGGATAGGCAGACAAATCCAAAACAAGAAACAAGATCAGGGTCAAAACATTCATAAACCATGATTAGCGAAAATGAAGCTTAGAAAAGTGTTAACAAAGAACGCTGTTTATTTAAAGACCATGTTAAATTTTTGAGTTCTCTGTTTTCAGTTTCACAGTGTTTTTCTTCTTTCTCATTGTATATTTTTATTAATTTCTTGTAAAGTTACGTTCAATACTTTTGGCACAAATCTAATCCCATATGAAGGCAGATGATCTTTTCAGAATCAGGAACACTCAGCTATGTGAAAATACTGACAAAATCTAACAAAATAAAGTCTGGTGCAAAGCTATCGTATAACTTTCCTGAATAGCTAAAACATTAACCAACCAGTTCCTGAGGTCGTAATTGCCATACCTTATTACATTAACTTAGGTTTCTGAGCAACCATAACATGAAACTCATGCATATATGATTTCCACATCCCTGAACAGAAATGTAAACACACAATCTAAACATTTCACACAATCTAGCGTAACAATTATATGACTGCTTATGTCTCAGAGCAGAGAAAATGCAAAGTGTGAGAATGCATTTCAACCTCAGGCATGAGAGCGGGTATCACTGATTCATGCATTATCCATAAATACATAATGATACACTGATGCACTGTGACGAAACTTCAAATCCTATAATACAGTACAGTATTAAATCAGGTTATACAAATCCATCCTTTTTTCCCCTCCACACAACTCAATGCGTATTATTTTTTAAAAGATTTCCTTTGCCCAAGGACTTAATGCACTCCAAATGCATGACACAGGAGCAAGGTACCTAGCTGTAGCATTCAGAACACGGCGGAACAAACACCATCCATCAATAAAATGCCAGCACTGTATGAAAGTGGACGTGATTTAGCGATACGCCTCCCTGCTTCCCCATAATCGGAGGGTTTAATGCAATACAGCAAGGCTTTAAACAGTGAAGCGGCACTCCATAAATCTAAACTGCAGCTTTGACCTCAAGTCTCTCTTTCTCTCTGCCTCTCAACCCTTATGTGTGTGTATGACATGTCACCATAGTAATAGCTAATAAATCATGCCAATCATCAAACGAAAGGCTCCCCAGCCCCAAAGAGGTTCCAAAACCACAAAAAGAGCACCACTGTCTTTGCATAACTGCTGTAGATTTTACATCATGTGAAAAGAAGACATCAGTTGTGCAGACATTCATCAAAGTCAGGCTTGAATTATCAAAATTCCTTTTAAACATATACTATAATCTAGTGCATCAAATGTAAAATCATTAGCAGTATCACATAATGCAGTATGACCTTATGCAGTGATGATAATACTGACCAGCTAAAGCAGGCGGTTCATTTACAAAATATTTGCACAATTTTGTATTGCACCTATCCTACATTAATGATGAGGAAACCTGGAAATTGGCTGAAAATAAAATCACCAAAATGACTAATTAATCATTAATACTGCTTGGGACCCATCACATCTGTATATCTAAAGGCATCTCAAACTTACCATAGGGGTAAAGGATTTAAAAATATTCCTAGCGGTGTGTATCGACATTTTATGAATCATTCATAGAAACTCTATGTGCTATGCATCTCTTAAAAAAATTGCAGATAACAACAAACCAATTATATACTGTAATATTGGCTGAGTCTTCTGGTCAACCAACTTTATACCACAATGCTGATGAGTGCATTCTCAATTCTGATTGATCAGAAGGTATTGATTAATAAAAAAAAAATAATTAAAAAAAACAGCAACTCTGACAGTAGTTTGGCTGCAAAGTTTAGTAATTAATTAATAGGCACTTGTATTACAGCCTCTAATGGTCTAAAACTAATAATGATAAAATTTTAAACATGTTTTAATTTAACAATGCGAAATGTATAATCACTGATATGGTGAAGCTTTCTTCACACTGAAAAAAATAATAATTTGTGGAAATTAAGGGCACAGTTTCCACTTAAAAATGTAAGTTCAACAAAAATTAAATAGGTAAATAATGCCAGGTTTACATTAAACTTAATAAAAAGAAATACATATATTTATTGTAGTAACATGGACATTATATCAATATGTAAAAGCTACATATTTTCCTTAAGTGGAAATTCTACCCTTAATTTAAATAAATTAATCCATTAATTAATTTTTCAGTTTGTAAGGAGACATTTATTTAATGTTCATGGAAGGAGTCTCCAGTGTCAACGCTTTCCAACATTCAGTAAGTTTTCCACTATACAGAAAAGGCTTTGTAGATTCTCTGTAACATGACAAGCTGTGTTTTTTTGTCTTTTTTGTTAACGTCATTAACGAGAAAAAAAAAAAAATAGGATGACAAGGGAATGATTGTATATAGCTGCTAGCATATCATAAGTCCTAACAGGAACTAACTTGTTTCATGGATGTTCCACAACATTAAATGTAACTATAAACAGTTAAAACATATGATGTATCAAATTGCTGTAGTATAAAATGATTAAAACACTTATTGTAACAGCACACCGGTCTGTGTGCCAGCAGATTTTCAACAATTCAATTTAAAAGAAATTCAATTTCTTGTATGCAGTTAATAGAATATTTTTTAAGTAACCATCATCAGGGTTGTCTGGGATCTGCAGAGGCAGACACAAGTGAGAGCCAGCGTTGGCAGAAGAACTGTTGCAAGTTCTCCAAGATGCTTGGAACAACTTACCAGGCAGTTTCCATGAAGGTGTACTTAAAAGAATTGATGAAGATTTTATTTAAGTCATGCCTCTGCACTTGATCTGGGGCATGACAACCTGCCTTAAGTAATAATTATCAGCAGAACATCAAAATTCACCAGATAGCTGATGGAGGCATAAAGTAATGCACTGGAAATTCTGGATTTTATTGTAATATTTTATATAAAATGTATATACAATATAGATTTTAATGCTGTGATAAAGTATTTTAACTGTCTGCCTGAGATTTTCAAAAGTGCAGCACACTGCATGTTTATCCTTTCATCCATTTAATGTTATAAAGCACACACAATCTTAAAAATTGCCAATACGCATACAATCCTTGACAGAAAACAATTTGACAGATACACAAACACAAACCAATACTTGCATATAAGCCAATACTTAAAGTGAAACAGGCAATTAACTTATTCCACATTATAAATGAAGCAAAGCCTTTTTACGTCATTGGTTGTAAGCAGGGCTGTAGTCAAAACAGTCATTGTCAAGTGCAAGATAAGACCAAGACTAGGACTAGCCAAGATCAAGTCAAGACAGAGTCTTAATAGGGTCAAGGCCAAGTCAAGTCCAAATAAAAGCAAAACAGTTAAAATACAGAAATCGTCTCAAGAAGGAACTCATGTCCTACAACCCTACCTGTTGTACTCCCTGACATAATTACTTTGGGTGAACCAGAAAAATATGCTCTCCAATAGATATGCACGTCATGGTACTGTAGAGTATAGAGATGTTCATTTTGGTCACTATGATTGGGGGCAGTGGTGGCTTGGTGGTCGAGGCTCTGGGTTACTGATCAGAAGGTCAGGGGTTCAAGCCCCAACACTGCCAAGCTGCCACTGTTGGGCCCTTGAGCAATGCCCTTAATCCTCTCTGCTCCAGGGGCACTGTATAATGGCTGACCCTGTGCTCTGCCCCCAGCTTCCTAATATGCTGGGGTATGTGAAGAAATGGATTTCACTGTGCATATGTATATGTGATCAATAAAGCCTCATTCATGATGTGCATTTTGGTCACTACCGAGCATGATTTCTGGCTAAGTACAATTTTCATGCTATATTGTGCCTCACGCTATATTATCCACATTTGCCTGGCACCTCCATGATTGGGGGTTCAAATCCTGCCTCTAACCTGTGTGCGTGGAGTTTGCATGTTCTCCCTGTGCTTAGAGTTTCCTCCGGGTACTCTGGTTTCCTCCCCTAGTCCAAAAACTTGCTTTGTAGGCTGATTGGCTTTGCCAAATTGTCCATACTGTGTGAATGTGTGTATGGTATTTTGCCCTGTGATGGGTTGTCCCCCACCTTGTGATATGTTCCAGGATCCCCATGACCCTGTGTAGGATAAGCATATGGAAAATGGATGGATGGATATTTTTTTTTTGTAGATGGGCATCAGTTGCCCATGTACAAACACAATGAGTAGTAACATATTGCTGTAACAATCTGATCAAGTTATTTACTTAGTTATGGATAGAAATCAAGCTTCATACTTTTTATTGAAAAGCATAAATTGTACTATAAATGGTCTGCAAGGGTAGTTTGTTTCCTTTTTAACTTTTTTCGTTGGTTCAAATATCCAGAATGCATTGCTTTGGGTTCATTTTTGGTACAAACACTGCAACCCAAAATACACTGGGTTGTTTGGTTCACTTCTTGAAGTTTTGCTTTCTTGCTTTATCACTGCAATCAAACTGTGTTAAAGTTTGCATGGAAGCAGAACGAAACCATCTCTCTAAGCTGGACTGTGGTTGCGGTGATCTCACCCGACTGACCCGATGATTCAAATGGATCCACACTGTGTATGTTAAAGCATCCTAAGTAATAACACTAAAAAAAGCAGAAGATGCAAGGGCCAATATTTTGCTTACTATGGATGATGCAGTTAGTGTGAGTAGGCCTAAAGGTAGCTGCCCTTTCTGCAGCCATATCAAGTAGGTGGTTTTCAGCATTCAGTGGGTAATTCTCTGTGAAATAACCTTCTGCAAGGGCAGTGCCTGATGCAATCGATACTGTAGGTGTTTGCTGCCAGAGAGCAGAGCAAGATTTTGCCATTTATTTACACCTGTATTGTGAGAAGTGTCCTGCACTAAACAATCCTTTCAGCCTAGCTTGCAGGGAGACATAGCAGCAATCAAGGCACTGTTGTACCTACACACAGACCTCTGTCATGCTTCACACCCTTTCACAGTAATAAAAAAAAGTAAAAAATAAAAGTGCGCCACTGTCCTTGAACTATTATCTGTACCTCTAATGTGTTTGATCAGTGAACCATCAGTTCTGACACTTTTTCACATCACTTTTGTCTTTTATTTCATCATTTTCCCTTCACTGCAAATAATTTGACAGATACAAGAAAGTTGTAAAATACATGGCCTCCATATAAACACCAGGGCAATATACTTTAAAAAAAAAAAAAAAGCCACAGATATCCTCAGAGTTTACAGTGTGACCTTTCTGAATAATTGAGTGAAAATTAAATGTTCGGGGGATAGTGGGAATCAGGGAATGTTTGGGTATTTTCATGGCTCCATTTACTGAAGCACAACTCAAGCATGTGTACCGTTTTATTGCCAATGTTATCTAAAGAAAGCCTGAATGCAACTACAAATCGCCAGTCTGACTGTACTACTCGAAAGTAATTCACACATGGTTAGGACACAATGGTGCATTTCTGCCTCATTCTCTTCAAAATGTACTGATAAAGACAGTAAATAGGTCTAGACAGTGTTATTCAGCATGGACAGCAGCCATAAAAAGAAATAACAACAAACACTAGTGTAGCAATGTTATTTACAACACTGAAAACTGATTCCGTTAAGTGGCTAAGGATTTGGCACAGCATTCAGACACCCTTAGAGGCACTCTCTAAGTTTTGCATATTCCGTTACAACTCCTTGCTTACAAAGGTTCAGATAAGCAACTAATATGACTAAATGTTGACAATACCTTGTATTGCGTAACAATTAGTTTCTGGCGATAAATAAGGTACGGTAGAAGTGGCAGTTTATGCTGCAACCTTTGATGAGCCTCATGAGTTTCTTGCATGCAGTTCCTTCTTCGTTCACTCACTAACCATCCATTCAACACTGTGAGTGAACACAATCACTCTAATAGAAGTACTAAAACCCAACACATTAATTTGGAAGCACATTTAAATCCCTCACTACAAATAAAAAGGCCATAGTTCATACCATCATTTATGATCATAAACTCAACATAACTTCATTCTCATTCATTTGTTGCATGCAGTGCATCCACCATATGTGATGGGTCAGTACTGTACATGGGGTATGTTACCAACTTCTGTTTACTTCTTCTTATTATTTCTCTCTACAAATCTTTCATCTCTTAGATTTTCTCCCAGAGGTTTGTTTTTGGCACAGGTTTGTCACTGACAGGTTTGTGGACACCTGACCATCAGACCTATATGTGGTTCTTCCCCAAACTGTTGCCCCAAAGATGGAAGCACACAATTATATAGGGCACCTTTGTATGCTGTAGGATTCGCTTTACCTGTTTCACTTTTTCAGGCATATTCCTTACACCATTCAACTTTTAATTAGAGCCAAGATGTATAACCATGTTGCTGGAAAAATATATCCTGCTGAACACTTTTAATTTCACCATTTTTTTTTTTTTTATATATATATACAGACACTCTTGTAATTCCTTACTGGTTAACTCAGGGGTGTCCAATCTAATTTGCCAGGGACAAATGTGGTCAACCAAGCAGGAGTAACAGCTGTTTAATTAGTTGATCTTGGTCTTCAATCAATAACCAGGTGTGGATCCTGCTTGGCTGGAATAAAAAACAAAACAAAAAACTGCTCTTACACCGGGCATTTTGTGATCAGATTGGACACCCTCGAGCTACCTGATTTGTGTTACAACGGAATATGCTATGCAGAACAGATTTGGAGCAGAGCTGTTATAGTCTTTAGGTCTACTGCATACACTCTCATACTTAGCTTGAACAATGCACAAGAGCTATAAAGCCACTGTCCACCAATGGACTCAGTCATGAGTTTTGCACAATTGCAGTTAAAATGAGACTAGATGAAATGCAAAGCTTGTGGCTAATGGTATATTTATTGCAGTTTATGACCCCTTATGACACCAATCTCAGACCTACAGAATTAATAGTACAACGTAATTCCTCCCCAGGGTATATGCTTTGTAAATCTATTGTATTTCATTCAGTTGGGTCTCCTCCCCTTTGCTCTAACTTCTGTGCCAAGGCCAATATTATGCAAAAGGAAGCACACAGGCCTTAGCTCATTTGTAATTTCACAGCAGTCAGAGATAAAATGCCATCTAAGTGCCACCACTCCAGTGATTAAGGTGATATTGACAGCTGAATTAATTCCAGATTGGTCCACATGAGACTCTCTTGGACCAGATCTTACAAATGGAAGCATTTCGCATTTTACTGTCCCCTTATTCAGTTCAAATTACTTTTTTCTTTTCTTCTCGACTCTTTCTTTCGCATGGAATTGTGCTTAGCATTCACAGCAGCACCCAATCTGTCTTCTTTCACATTTTACATAGAGTACTATAAAAGTAACAATGCAAGAAAATGACAAATCCCATCTTGATAAGGTGGTGATATACTGTAGCTGTAGTGCTTCCACACAATTTGCTGAAAATGGTGATCAAAGTTAACAGGCACTGCAGAATGATAATTAAAATCCAGGACACAGGGATACTGCAATTCTGCTGTCAAAGCCATAGCTGGAGTGTGTCAGCTTGCATCAGTCAACGCCTGTCAGGGGGCTGACGCAAATACCAGGAATCACAGCCTCACCGTGCTTTTCTTGACAGCCACCAAGGCAAAGCTGTGCCCCCTGAGGAATGATGCTCTCACCATCTTATGCTCTCTTGCTGACAAATGTCCACTATATAAGGAAAGACTGGCTATAATGCTAAGTGAGCATGATGTTAAGATCAGTCTCAGGCACACACAAACTAACAAACTACTGACGGCAAACATTGAGGGGACATGATTAATACAGCACTGAATTCACTTGGAAAAATGCCAAATCACTTAAAGGGGAAAAGATGTATGAAGCTAAAAATGCCTTCGCTCCCAATTAGGCTTGTGCGATATTGAGCTTTCCCAGCTCGCGATTTACCAATAAATAAAAAAAAAATCACGACTAACAATTTAATCGTTCAGAACTAATAGCTTAAAAAGGCTCAAAAATTAGCATTTGCACCATTTCAGGTTTAAAGAAAGTAGGGGCATAATAACCAGCTGTGCAGTCTCTGTGATTAAATGGCTTAATGCATTTTTCCTTGCTGGCAGCAGCAATTGTGGTGAAAACTCAGCTGGATGGTGGATTTTTAGGTGATTCTGAAGTAAAGGCCATTAAACAGTAAAAAAAAAAAGTTTCAATACTTTCTAATTTCACTTTCACATTATCATTAACATTAACGTTGTTGGTTTGACACTTTGTTGTAAGACTATTTAATCGTATTAGTTCAAAAAGTTTTGTGATCTTTTCTATTTTGGCTGAAAACCAAAAGGAATAGCATGTTTTGGACAATTTTTTTCTCTGATATATGTTGGTGGCACAGGTGATGTATATACTTGACAAATATTAGCTAAATCAAACTTACGCAAATATTAATATGCTGACTGGATCATGTCTTGTTTTATTTGGGAGAAAAACACTGGTGTAAAGACACAGGTCGTTTGGTGTATTTTTGAGTGATAACTTGTATTAGAATATTCTGATGTTCAATTCTGGCATGCCTATGCAAAATGCGTAAAGGTTGACAGGTCTGGTAATATGATAAAATTGTAATATACTGTATGTCTTGTAGAGATGATTAAATCATTATATCGCACAAGGTGGTTCATTTTGCTTTGTACTGAGTTTATCTGAGTGACCTGCAAATTATTTTCTGATTTGTACGAGAGAAAGGTTGTGTCCTACTCAGTGTACTAATTATTAGTGCTCCCATAAGACAATTACTGTACCTCACTATTTGCTGTAATATATATATCTAGCTAGATAACATTTCCGCCATACAGTCTCTCCGACATCACCTATAGCTACCCATAGACTTTTGCTTCACTCTGATGAAAATTCAGTGTGACCTCTGCTGTATGGTGTCACAACAGCATGAGAAGTGTATCTCTACACATCCATTCAGTTGCACAGCTGGACAGATTGCCTTGTATACAGAAAGTGTCTGGATAGAACCCTATTACTTCTTTACTCTATAAATGAGTCTATAAATGTTCCCAAGTCACCACATTGTTTGTCTTTGTACAAAAGGCACCAAAGTGATGTAGTTGTCCTTTGAGATGATATGTTCAGTGATGGATTGTGTCTCCTGGACTTTAATCATGACCTAAATGTCCTTCACATATCTGAACAAACAATTCAGTATTGTTTCCCAGAAGATGTTCAGGTCTGCTCCTTTCCTTCTCCTCCAGTTCTTTCTTAAACAGCTTTGAGCTGATGAGAAATACCAGTGAAACCATATACAGCCGTGTTTCAGGCTATAGAAAATATCAGAGATATAATTAGAAATTAGAGTATCAGTCTGCCATATAGAGTCATATGGGTGAAGATCCAATCCCATAGCTGCAAAGTCTTCATTGGAATCAGCATCTGAATGAATAGTCCAATATGAAGTATGCATAAATTACGGTATCTGGGATATTAAAGAATATAGACAAGTGAAAGCTTTTGGCTATAAACCACATTAGACTCACAGGTAAGGGTGAGAAGCAGAACTGATATAACGGAGTGGGAGGCAGAAAAAGAGGAACCTGAAGATCACAGTTATCCACTGTGTTATCCTCTATGTTGCTGGAGTGTCTGACAAGCTCAGGAAGATTTTCAACATTGCAGAACCTCTTCCTTTGTTTTTAAGGCCCAACACCAATCTCAAACAGACATCCGTACTGACAAAAACAGCCAGATGAAACAAATACACCAAAACCACATGGCCCTCAGCTTAAGACTGAGTAAAAGTTTTTATCTACATTTCTATTTCAAAGAACACTATTTTATGTAGGGATTTTTTTTTTAAACATTGATCTCAGATACTGAACTCAGAGCTCCCACTATCTAAGATATTGATCTCAGAGCTCTCTAATGTTGATAACCTATTTATACTCAACCCAAATGTGTAAAGGTTCAGTTACTTAAAGTTACTTGCTTACAAAGGTCTGAATAAGCAACTAACATGTCTGAATGGTATCAGCTATTACCTGTTATTGTTTAACCATTAATGACTAGCTTATGACAACATAACATGCTTGGATGAAAGCACTATCTCCTGTCTTCCACATACATGAGCTCACAGACACCAACGATTGGCTAGTGTCACTGCAATTGACAGACGAGTGAAAGTATACCATCCCTCCCACCCAAAGAGCAGAGACAGTTGGCTCCCAGCCATTGGATGGCTTTGGCATTGGCTGTATTAAAACTTGCAATCATCCAACAATAGGGTGAACACTTTTCTTTTGGCCACTCAGGAACCTATAAATAAGAACTGAAGCAGTTATATTTTGGTTTGTAGTGGCACTTTATAGTAGCAGTTTTCACTAATGCCATGAATAGATGAGATATATCTGTTGAATATAATGTGCAGATAATAAATTAATACTTTGCTGTCAACTTTTTTAATAAGCCACTTTGTCGGATTGCTTATCAAACAAGAGAGGGTAAATAAAATTAAAGAATCTACGAAAATCTTCCAAAATGTCTCTAGCTCTGTATCCAGTCTCTAATCTGATGAGTTCCTTTCACTTAAACAATATATATAAATGTATGTGATTGGGTAAACCACAATATAGGGTTTAATATAGAAACCAAGATGATTCATGTTTAAAGATGACAAATTATGGACAGTTTGTTTGTTTCATGTGTTTATCGGCTTTGCTGTTTTCTCAAGTCCTTGGTTTGGTCAACTGAAATACTTAGCTGGATCCACTAATACAACACTGATCCGTTACATCCTCGGTGAATACAAGTTATATGAAAACATTGGAGGCATAGTTACAGCAGACTTAACACAATTTGTAGATTGTGTTCATGCACAAGGTTGACACAACATCTGTTCACAGTATAAAATATGCCAATAAAATACACCACCGCTCAGTAAAACTGACAAAGCCACTTGCAAGACTGTTGACGATTATCTGACTTTTTCCTTGACTTACTTATAGCATTTTATTTATGCAGCATATGTCATGACCTGAAGTAAGAAAAGTAATGGGTGCTATCAGAGATTATACTCCAACGCAACCATTTTGTCACTGTTCTCAGATGATGCTGATCATGCTGACATTTCGAGATAAAAGGTGGAATAATGTCAACAGGTCTTTGAATGTGCATTTAGAAATAAGCACATCCACTATTATCATCTTTGGCACCATTTAATGCTCTCAGTCATGAATGAAAAGTGATTTAAATTACACATTTAAAATGAGAGCATACTTCTCAGTGCTCATTTCCTATTTCCTCATAATCACATTTCTCTGACAGTTAAGCAGTATACCACAATGGCTCCTGAGATTCTTGTTTCTTTATGACTGACTGTTTCTTTTATGTTGTGCAGTGTCTCACACCCAGAGCCCCTGGCCTGCCTTGTGAAGCATAAATTCAGATCTGCAAGACACAAATCTGCTTGAACCACTACTCAGAAAACGTCAGTCGATGCTTCAGTGCTCTCTTTTTAACTCTCCCTTGCCCCTTAAAGCCATAGGGAAAGACAGAGGAAGTAAAAAGATAGACACTGAGTGTAAGCGAGGACTAAAGGAAAGGAAAGGAAGGGTCACTGAGAAAAAAAGAATAAGATGCAAGCGAGCACAAACTGAGGACAAATGAAGGAGAAGCAAGAAGTCAACCGGCCTAGAAAGTATTTTCATGCCAACTTTTTTTTTTTCTTCGTTACAAATCTATGACCAAAGGTAAAATTTCATGGAATTAAGTGTCCTTCTTGAAAGTCATTAAGACTTTAGCCTGAAAGTCACGCGAGACATCAGCCAGACCAATCATTTGAATGAATATCAAGAACTCACAAAAAACAACTTTCAAATTAGTGAAGTCTTCAGTATCGCCACCACCATTATGACATTCTAACATACAGCAAGTCAGTCTATAACACAATAGTCCACATTATGTGGCCAAAAGTATGTTGACACCTAACCATGAAACCCATATGCGCTGGCTGAAGATCCCATCCCATACTCAGTTTAAACATTTGATATTTGTTCTATGTTCTACTGTGAATACCATATGGGTTTATGAGATTTGCAAATAATTTATTTAAATTTTACACAGCGTCCCAATTTTTTTGGAATTGGCATTGTACAAGAACATTAGTGAGGTCAGGCACTGATGTTCAGCGAAGAGGCTTGGGTTACAGTCAGCATTCCAATTCATCTCAAAGGTGTTCATTGGATTTAGGTCAGTGCTGTTTGCAGGAGTTCTTTCACTCTAATCTTGGCACACTATTTCTTCCTCACTGAACCTTACTTTGTGCACTGGGGCATTGTCATGCGGGAAAAGGTTTGGAGCCTTAGCTCCAGTGAAGGAAAATTCTAGACAATCATGTAGGAACAGTTTGGGGAAGTCCAACATATGGGGGGCATGATCAGGTGTCCTTTTGACAAAATAGTCTATATGAAGCTTGACACAATAAGGCATATGGCAACTTAATACATAGATTGTTGACAGGAATTGTAATGACAGCTGAGGCCTGTTGGAATACACAGCTTACAGCCAGCTCCAGAATTATTGGCACTGTTCATGAAAAAGTGCAAAAATTATTTCCTAAAATAAACATGATATACAATGATTTGCATGAAAGATTCACTCAAAGAACTAGAGGTACTATTAACATAAACTATATTTATAATTATATAATCAGTAGTAATAATAATTATAACTATTTAAACATATGATAATAGTCTCCGTGAATTTTTATTGCCTTTATTCTTTCTTAGTTCCTTGGGGTAAAACTATATGAGGAGGATAATGAGGGTGGCAAAAAAAAAAAAAAAAAAAAAAAAAAAAAACGTTGGGTAAAGTTTCAAAATTAACTATTAGACACAACGTCCATAACACCAAGCACAAATAGTGATCCATGACATGCATTTAAATCAAAACAAAAATGGTTTACGAGATGCAAAAGAGGATAGTCAACTTGCACAAAGCTGGAGCTGCTGAGGTGACATAGTGGCCTCGTATTAATATATATATGTCATGAGTTAAGGTTCTATAGATCTGTTTAATGGCCACAAAGTAGTTTACTTGTGCAAACTATTATAATTGAAAATGAATGAGTCAGAGAAATCAACAGAATTATACAACTGTGCCCAGAGAAACCTAAGCATGGAGTTGACTGATAATATTAAACTTTACATTGGACAATCTTGGACCAACACATAAATGCATACTGGTATTGTGATATGGATATACTATTAGCCCGTGTCACTGTAAGCGAATTCTCAAAGCAAATAGACTTTTGCACTTGTTCCTGCCAAATAATTAATTCTATTGTAATGTATTCAATATGACACTTGACAATATTTTGTGGTCATGAGATACTTCACTAAGTATTGACACATATTGAAAGCGTGTTGGCTTTTTTTGTGTATAAACTGTATTTAAATAAAACTACCCAATGTCCCTATATATTTAAGCTCAAAATATAACTTGTTGCATGTGATATTAAATTTCTATATTCATTTTTTTCTCTTTTCCAGGAAGGGAATCAAGAAGTATTGTGTTGACTTTATGAAGGTGTCATGCAGCCCTATGAACACTGGCCTTAATTAAATAGTTTATTTTATTTTATCATGGCAAGTAAGCAAAAGTCAACAGATCGCTAATGGAGCACTTCTCGGTCTGGATGCTTTGTGTGAGACCCATTTTTTTGTACGGACTACAGGCAAAATTATGAAATATCTCTCAGACAAATACATCAAACACAGATCCACCTTGTTGACCGGTTTGTGTGTTAATCACATGACCACAGGCATTATGTATGCTCTTCAACACTTGAAGAAGAATCATCAATGTGTCATGATGATTCTGGAAATGATAAGTGGATCGTGATGGCAATCAGTGTGAAGTAATTTTAAACAGCATGATGATTTCAAGCTTTTCTATGATGGAAATGTGTCCTCAATGTCACAAATGACACAGATTGACACTGACCTTGACATCTTTAACATTCTCTTTTTTATCTTGTCCATTTAGATGGAGCGAATATCATGAAGATTCAAAATGAATTTAAATATTCATGGGCAAAATCAATTATTAAACCATAAACATCTGTCCATTTGAATATAATAAAATGAAATTTAACTGCAAGAGTTCAATGGATCATGATCTTCAAAAATATCATCTTTTTATAGTTGTGTTCCCGAATGACATGCTCCCCTTATACCACAGCAAGGTTGAATGCTTGAATCTGTTTAGTCAGAAGGTGTGCATTATTTTCATATCACAGTGCAGCTCAGAATGTAATTCCAGCTGTAACATGAATGCTTGGTTAACATTTATGCGCTCGTTCTATAACATTATTGTTTCAGCTCAGTTTCAGTAACAGCTCATACATAAGGACTTGTACAGTGGATGATCCATATAACCTAAGAAGAATAATAAATGGATTTTAAAAATGCATTGTTAAACAAAGTAAAACCTATAACCGTTGATGTGGTGGCATTTTCTGTTAGGAGACATTTATTTAACATTTATGGAAGAAGCCTCGGTTGTAATAGCTTTTTAACAGTCATGGTGCTTTGTGAAGATTTTCAGCACAGTGAAGTCTTCATCGTCATAACAGCACAGTCTGTTGTGTGTTATTCTTTATATATACACATTATAACCATAACAATATAACCTCCAAAAAGGTTTTGTTTTTTTGTTTTTTTTTCCAAATGTCCTCTTTGGTGAGACCGCGTAAAATATTTATTAAGATTAATTTATACAGTACTATGCATGCTTTTTAACTGTGCATTCTAAATTATACATTGATATGCAAGCTTTACCACTACTTATTACCAGTTATACAGTGTTATGTATGCTCTATAACAAGCAATTACCAGGTATGCAGTGCAATGTATAGTCTATAACTGCCCATCACCATCACAGTGCTATGCATGTTATAGTGTACAATCTATATGTATAATGTGCATATTATGTAACCTGGCATTATGCAATCATGCTATACAGTGTTGTGCATACTTTTTAAATAGTTATTAAGTGCTATGCATGTTTTACAACTATTTATTACCAGTTATACAGTGCTATGTAGGTTCTATAACTGCTCATCACCAGTTATAGTGTAATGTATGCTCTATAACTAATAATTACCAGGCATGCAGTGCAATATATGTCTATAACTGCTCATCGCCAGTCTGTTATACACGGGCATGCATGGCTAATTATTACCATGTTTCTTACCAGACACTGCAGTGTATATAATTCATTATGAATGTAGAATTCATAGGACGTGAAAGCAATAATTCTAATAAACCTTTTTGGTTAGCTAAAATGTGTTACCTTTGAAAGCATATGTTCAGCAGTACAATAAGTCATGTTTTATTCATTTTACTCTAAAAGTCATAAGGCAAGTGAAAATCATGTGAGCATGAAAATTATTAATCTAAGAAGTATCATTGCATTTGCTTATGTTTTGACATTATGTTAATGTCAGTAGCCACAAGAAAAACATTCAGATGAAATAGAAACCAAACTCTCATTTGTATTCAGAGAAATTAATCAAATATGTAATGATGAGCAAACGGAGCGATGTTCATTCCTGTGCACTATGACACACACCACTGATGAAGTGAATATAAGAAGAAATTTATAGAGGTCTGAAATTGATAGCAATGTGACTGGAAAAAAAGAACAAAATCATGGAAAAAGGATGTCTGTAAAATAGTGTTCACTGATGCAATACAGTTTGTAGTTCAGAACCATGGATAAAAAATTCCAACTAAATTAAAGAAATTAATCAAAGCATATTTCTTTTTTTGATTAATCCTAAGCCGTGTTTTATTAAAGCCCTGAACTGCAGGAAATCTGTACAATTTCCCTACAAAGGTTGACTCTTGGTCTTACATCCAGAGTTGCTGAGTAAAATGCTTTCTTCTGAAAGTTTGTTCACTTATCAGATCTTATTTCATATTCCTATTGCTGGCTACATTCTTTTATTACTTTTTATTTACAGTTTTCTCTATCTTTATTCTCCATTGCTAACAGTGAAGCATATTCACTCTAACCACAAATGAACGGTCACAAAAATTACCCTCCAGAGGGGCAGCTGTTTCATACCTGATGTCAAGTCACTCACAAAGGACAAACAAATGCATCCCAATATCTCTTCTCAGAGATCATCTTGGGTGGCCGAACAAGGGGTGGACAGGGAAATAAATCTTAATCAGAGCCATACAGATGAGAAAGGCCTCATCAATCCCTTTATTTTTTATTCATGGGGGTCAGACCAAAGCCTATCATTTCTTCTGGAAGATTAGAGATGTCTGCAATTACATGGGATAACAGAATAGCTGCAATCTCACCACAAACTGCCAATTAGTTGTCAGTGGAGAGTAGACATTTGCTACCTTTCTTGGTAACTTTACCTCTCCAGCATGGTGAAATTGTCGGTACTATTCCAACAATTATTGTAATTAAAATAATAGTTTAACAGGATTGAGCATGATGATTTCTGGTTGTTTGGGTGGCTGGAAAAAAAATCATTAGGATTTCAGTGGGTGGACACAAGCTTCTCAGAAATTTCATCTCTCAAATTGGGAGATGTAGCTGTGTGTGGCGGGGGGGCGGGGGGCTGTCAGCTTGCCCTGCCTACAGTGTGGGCCTTGAACATGAGCACAGTGTTATGAAATTCTCATATAGGATTTGTTAAGCATTTGCAAGTAGCAACATATGATGTGACAGTCAATATTGTGGTGATGCATTTCAATAAAAGCTTTGGCATGAAAACACATCAGTGCATGCCTTATCATTTCACATCTCCTCATTTCACACTTCTGGTTATGTGAACATAGCTGGGGTATATACAGTATCTAGAGATGTACACCATATGGCCAAAATTATGTGGACCATATGCACCCATTCCAAATCCATGGGCATTAATATGAAGTTGGTCCCCCATTGCTGTTTTAATAACCTCCAATCTTCTGGAAAAGCTTTCCACTAGATTATTAGTTTATTATTATTATTATTAAAAGTTATTATTATTATAACTTTTTATTTAGCACCATGTGGGCATGGTGGCTTAGTGGTTAGCATGTTTGCCGCACACCTCAAGGGTTGAGTGTTCGATTCCCACCATTGCTCTGTGTGTGCAGAGTTTGCATATTCTCCCCGTGCTTCGGAGGTTTCCTCCGGGTACTCTGCTTTCCTCCCCCAGTCCCAAGACATGCATTGTAGGTTGACTGGCATGTACAAAAGTGTCTGTGCTATATGAATGGGTGTGTGTGATTGTGCCCTGCGATGGATTGACACCCCATCCAGGGTGTCCCCTGCCTTGTGCCCTATGCTCCCAGGGATAGGCTCCAGGTTCCCCGCGACCCAGTACGGATAAGCAGTACAGAAAATGGATGGCTGGATCTAGCACCACACATGTAAATTGTACAATATCGAGGTTTGCGTATAATGCAGTGTCCATTAAGCATGCTTCCTACATTTTTTGGTTGTTGTTTTTTTTTTTTTTTTTGAAAAATCACTGGAATTCCCTCTTAAACATTGTGTCTATGTTGGGCAAATCAGTGTGTGATTCAAAGATACTGTATTTCTGATCCATCCATCCAGACCTCTCTATAATTTCTGATTTGTGCACAGGTTTGGAAAGAACGTCATCTTGTAGATTGCAGATATAATTTCCACAAAAAAAAAACAAAAACAAGCAAATGGTGCTGAAAATTAATTCAGTAAACTATAAGATGAACACAATGTGTTTAAAAATATTGTCCGTATTTGACTATATTACATCCAGCTGGAACCTAAGACATAATGGCCATCATGCTAGGAGAACAGATTCACAGCTAAACAAAACAGGTAAACACAAATTCCATCATGTGAAAAGCAGCCACATATCAATTCGCTGTTCCGGTTAGATCTTGCCGCTCACTATGAGCTCACTCTGCTACAGACAACAAGGGTACAAACTCAAATTAAACAGCATCTCCCCCCATCCATTTAGAGGCAGACTGAGGGATAACTACCAAGCAAGGTCAGTAGTGTCTGTAATTGATGTGTGTGCTTGGTGGATGGTTGCCAAGGGAACAGGTGCTTAATGTTTAGAGACATTGTGGGATTTGTAGGCAGGATCAGGGAGAATCCCTGGCCTGTAATTGCCTGCTGTTCTATCCAGAAACCTAGTGGGCTGAGTAATGATGTGCTAAAGATTTCCTGGCAAGGTGATTGACCTGGCACTCTTCTTATTTGTCAACAGAAAGAAAGAGGGTGAGATATGACAGCAACCTAGGGGTGACTATTGTCCCCTGGTGAGCACAGGTTTGTCTTGAGGTGTTTCTTGTTAGAGAGTGTGCTTGCTTGGATCCTATATGCAGGTGGACATAATAGAAATGTATTAGCTTGTAAAGTTAAAGCTCCAGTGTGTTTGCCCAGTCCTGTGTTTTGGCTGCCACTGGTTTTTTCCACACTGTCTGTTGTTACCCAGATGAGCATGAGTTCCCTTCTGAGTCTGGTTCCTCTCAAGGTTTCTTCCTCTTAACACCTTTGGGAGTTTTTCCTTGCCACCATCGCCACTCAGTGGCTTGCTCAGTTGGGATAAATTTGCACCTTTAATATCTATATACCATGTTGATATTTCTGTAAAGCTGCTTTGAGACAATGTCTATTGTAAAAAGTGCTATACAAATAAAATTGAATTGAATTGAACTGAAATCTAATCATCTAAGATAAAAGGAGTAGGTAGCTTAATATAATAAATTATACTGAGTTAGTTAGCTAGTTAAGGGAAACAAACAAGTATATGATCATGTAGCATTACTGTTCCCTTTTTCAAGGGGAACTCAATGTTGTATGAGCTTCACACTGTGGGAAGCACCCTTGCACACGACTGGTATCTGAAGTCTGTGTAAAATCACTCCTATTTATAGGCCTGCTGCGGTCAAGTGTGTGTGTGTATATATATATATATATATATATATATATATATATATATATATATATAGTTACTCTTCTGTCATTGTACTGTGCAAACAGAATGAGCCATAGACAGTTCAGAAAGTGTATTACTCCCTGCTCTCATTTTATAACAGAGGGGGATGGACAGATTTTGTGTGAAGTGTATGAGAGTGGAGCTTACTGCAGCAGTCCTTGAGGGGGCTGACTGCACTCATTATGGATGCTTCACAATGAAGCGGCTCCGCTCCCAGCTCTCTCGATTCAGCTGAGGGTTTCAGAACCTCAGGACTCTGGACCAGCTGCTGTCAAGGCAGCCGGCCAGCTGGGATCCTACGGCTCCCATATGGATCTGGAGCAAGAGCCGGAAATGAGTGCTGGTCTATCTCACTCTTCCTCTGGATCCGACTCTCCAGTATTAGGTTTTGGAGCTCGTGAAGCGACTTCTCCCTCCAGTGTGAAGAGTCAACCCAACCTCTATGACTCTAAGGAGCCAGAGGGGGAGCCAGTGAGAAGGAGAGCACTACCTTTTTTCCCAGAAATGCACCATCACACTTCTGGGGAAAGCCATGTTTATCACTCCAGCCATCGTGGGGGATAAACAGTATGTTTATTTTGCTATGCCAAAGGTGCTTGCGAGCTACCTCCCTCCATCAACAGCAACAAAATCAGGGGGGCCGGCTTTGCCATCCAAGCCGTGGAAGACCACCTCGGCGTTGGTTGGCAAAGCAGGTCTAGCTTGTAGGTCTCTGCATACAACGGCAGTATATTGGGCAGACCTGCTGAATTGTGAGGAAGGCACAGAAGGCAAGTGTGGCGGCACACCTCCACCCACAGAAAGCCAGGGGAACCAGGCAGCCTCAGTCACAGCCTGCTATTAAGCCTGATTTTAAAATGATAATCAGTGCCACAAAGTTTTAAAAAATTGTTTCTGAGGGACCACAGAGGAAGGTATCAGGGGACGAGAGGTTGTAAGGGCAGTTAGCCCCCAGTATTAATGTAGGGCTCCCCTAGTCAAGGTTGTCCCAAGTTTTCAGGTTTCTCTGGTCAGCAAGCTGTCATAGGGCAAGGAAAATATGATGCTTTCCCTCCAACAAATGTGGAAACTTAACGTCACTAAAGACCATCTGGCAGTGTGGAAACTACTGCGAAGTGTATCTCCATGGGTTCTGTCCACCATAGAGAGGGTACCAAGTCCAGTCCATAGCTTGACCACCCAGTTTAGAGGCGTGCTCACCACAGTAGTCAGAACAATGCAGAGCCCGATGTTAGCCCAGGCAGTATGATCTCTCTTGGGCAAAGGGGCCATAGAGCATGTTCCAGCTTCTCTGAAGGAGGGAGTTTTTTACAGCTGTCATTTCCTGGTCCACAGAAAAGACAGGATGCAGCCAATATTAGATCTGAGGAATCTGAACTGTACTCTTCGGACATACAGATTCAGGATATTGACGCTCAAACTTATCATTCCACAGATTCAGTTTGAGGATTGATTTGTGACAATAGATTTAAAAAAGATGCATATTCCATTGCCCAATCACAAAGTTCCTGAGGTTTGCGTTTTGTGGCATTGCCTATCAATATTGGTTTTTCCTTTCTTCCCTTTATCCCCTCTCATCTTCACGAAGTGCATGGATGATGCGCTGGCTCCTTTATGACTCTGGGGCATCCATGTACTAAACTACCTGGATGACTAGCTAATTCTAGCATGGAAATTGGCGATTCAACATTGAGATGTTGTTCTCACCTACGTGAGGAGCTTGGGGCTCAGGTTGAACCTCAGGAAAAGTTCCTTCTCCAGTCAGAGGACGACTTTTCTAAGGGTTATAAGGGATTTGAATATGATGAGGGCGTGTATATGCCCAACATGTATAGGGCAATCCTATCAACATTGAGCAAGATAAAGTAAGGTGTGGGCATCCCCTCCAGTCACTACAGAGACTGTTGGGGCTTATGGCAGGATTGATGAGGCCGTTCTCATCTGTATGGCTCTGATTAAGATTTATTTCCCTGTCCATCCCTTGTTCGGCCACCCAAGATCATCTCTGAGAAGAGATATTGGGATGCCAATGTCATAATATTAGGCCCATTGCACATGACACCGTTCAGTGGTGACCGAAGGTCGGGGGTTTCATCTGAAGAGGAAACCCCTGAGAGTAATCATTGTCATGCAGCAATGCCAACGTGCTCTGAGAACTTGGAGGTGTTCCTGGTTTCTAGTCTCAGGTCACACTCAAGGGGCATCTTTTTATCGCAAGATGGTAATGTCAGATGCCTCCCTCACAGTCTCCAGAGCACTGAAATTCTTCTCCTCAGTTGAGAGGTTGATGTGTTAGTTATTACAGACAATACAGCGGTTGTCTCATATATCAACTACCAGGGAGAGTTACGTTTGCACCCCCTGTTCAGGCAAGCTCAACTAATTCTTCTCTGCTGGAGGGGAAGTTTTGTCAGTGAGTGCAATGAACATTCTGGGCAACCGGAATGTGGCGGCAGACATCCTGTCAAGGCAGGGGCTTAGGTCTGGGGATTGGCAGCTCCATCCGCAGGTGGGTGAGTCCATATGGTGGAGGTTCGGCTGAGCAGAAGTGGATGTGTTCACCTCCGAGGAGACAACACACTGTCTACTGTGGTTCACCCAAACTCCTCCTGCACGAAAGAAAAAAGGTTAGGGCTGGACGCCATGGTACACATGTGGCTGAGGTCACATCTGTATGCCTTTCCCTTGATTGCTCTGCTCCCACAGGCTCTAGCAAGAGTTCGCCAAGACCAGGCTACATCTGCTGCTAGTAGAACCTGATTGACCAGCTGGAATATGGTTCTCAGAGATAATTCCTCTACTGGCCAGCACTCCCTGGGAGATTTCCCATTCACAGGGATCTATTCTCTCAAGCCCAAGGGTTGATTTATCACCCTCAGCCAGAATTATGAAAACTGTGAGTCTGAGGGGCACCAGCTCATAGATTTTGGTCTCTCAACCGAGGTTGTAGAGACCATGTTAAATGCTAGAGCATCACCCATGAGAAAATTTAATGCATTCAAGTGGCAACTTTTTTATTGTGGTGTGAGGAACATTAGTTAGACCCAGTACACTGCACAATAGCTACAGTCCTGGAGTTCTTACAGGAATGTTTCTCAGCAGGGTTGGCTCCTTTCACAATTAGGGTCTATGTGGCCACCATTTTGGCCAGCCATACCCCAATTGATGGAGCCTCTGTGGAGCAACATCCGCTAACTTCGAGGTTTATGCATCGCGTCAGATGGCTGAGGTCCATCTGCTGACCATGTGTACCTTCCTGGACCTTTTCTTTTGTCCAAGAAGGTCTGTCCTTCACCCCATTTGAGCCCTTTGAGTCAGCTTCAGAGAAGTTTCTGATCCTAAAGGTAGCTCTTTTGGCTGGCCCTGACGTCTCTGTTGCCCCTCCTTGCCTTGACTTTGCCCCTGGATTAGAAAAGGCCTCCCTATATCCTAGTCCAGATTATTTCCTAAGTGCCTACCTCTGCTTCCCAACCAGTAGGCTTGCAGGCTTCCTGCCTGCCTCCATTCCTTACACTGGAATGAGGAAGATTGCACCTACTGAGTCCAGTGAGGGTTCTTTGTACTTATGTCCACCGCTCCAGCCGGTGGTGTAAGTCGGAGCAGTTGCTGGTCTGCTTGGCAGTGACAGTAAAGCCACGCATCTCTTTATATTTCTATAGTGGAAGCAATATCTCTTGCTTATGAGGCACATGGTCACGCTACGCCTCTGGGCATAGGGGCTCATTCCACTAGGGGAGTCACCTCCTCAAAGGCTTTATCTAAGGGGTACCCTTACAGGATGTGTGTGCTGCAATGGGATGGTCTACGCTGCACACATTCATTCCGTATGACAGTTTGGTCAAGGATCTTGCAGTGACCCTCAGGCCCAGACCTTTGTGGACAGGCCATACCCTCAGTATGATGAGTGGGTATACTCGTTCCCACAGCATAAAGCTCACGCAAAGTTGTGTTCCCTTTGAAAGGGAATGTCTGGGTTATGCATGTAACCCTGTTCGCTGAGAAGGGAATGAGATGTTGCATAGTTTTGTCAAAATGGGTTATGCCTTCTACCCTTTTACATGATGCGTGAAATGCCATGTCCCTTCTCAGGGAACAGGGTTACATGCATAACCCAGATATTTTTGCACCATCAACATAAAACCAGTCAGCTATGTGCCGGGGTGTCTTGTACTCTCTAGTTTTGTGAGGTACTAATTGCAAGTGCAATTACTCAATTCCCGGCCCACATGACTCCACATGCAAAAGTGTCCTTGGGCAAGATACTGAACCCCAAGTTGCTCCTGATGGAAAGCTAGCGCCTTGCATGGTGTGAGTGTGTGTGTAAATGGGTGAATGAGAACCAGTGTAAAGCACTTTGTAGAACTGCTAAAGTTAAAAAAGCACTATATAAGTGCAAACCATTTACCATTTATTGCATTACCCTTTGCTTTGTTTTGCAAAGTATCTTTTGGCTGGGTGAGGAGAAATTAGAAGTGTTTTGGGTGTCATGTAACACAGGGTTGAGACAGATACATGTGTGAACAAAGTCAGTGACAACCTGGAAGCGGTCATGCTCTGGGCTGCTTGAGGGGAAATACCTCACTGAGTTCTGAGTCAGGCATTGTCTTTGAAATGGGCTTCTTCTAGAGGAGCCAGGGAGTTGACATACGACATACAGACGGGTAGCGGGCGGTGGGTTGGTCACAGGCTTGCCAGGGTCAGATGGCTGGGCTAGGACATGATTGCTGGGGTTCTTAGGCAGAAACCAGACTTGGGAGGCTGCATCATCAACCTCAGGTCTGAGCTTGTCTTGGTAGGCTGTCTTGTTTGCCTCAGGCTTGAGCATGTCATGGAAGGCTGTAACGTTAGTCTCTGGCGTGAGCATGTCTTGGGAGGTTGCGTAGCCTCAGACAGGAGCAAGGCATGTAAGGCCATCTCATTAGACTTGCTCATGAGGGGAAATACCTGCCATAGGGTAATAACATCTAACCCAACGTCTAGTTGCAGGGGTAGTAGGGAGATGTCCCTGTCACTGCTTTGCCACCAGGAGACATTCTGGGGTTAAATGAGTGAAATGTTGTTGAGTGGTGGTAGCCAGCTGATAGCCTTGCAGCTGACCTATGCCATATGGAACCAGTGGCTCTGAGCCTGTATGGTTTTGGTTGCATTGGAATAGGCTGAAGGATGAAGGAAGAGCGGTAATCCTATGGACACCGGAGGAGGTGTGACAGGCAGTAATGCCATAGCAGTTTACCATCTACCTGTGTAATCAATGCTTGATTTTTTCCACATAACTGTGATAACTCCACATAATGTCTACCATCCATGCATGATAATTAGTCTGCATAGTAAAAACTGTTCTACTGTCAAACAGATGCCTTGTGAGTAGTGCACCATTAGGAATGAGTAGTTTGTGCTAGTTGTAGCATTGAGGTGCATTACACCTGTCACACACATGTAATTATTATTATTTTTTGCTGTGCAACTATGAAGAAGAAAAAAAAATTATAACCTAGACATGAAATCTGCTTTTGCCAGCTGCACAGACTGCTGATTTTTCCACTCCTGCTTTTTTCCACATTCTGTTTAGAACTTTTTTTTCTGATTATATATTTGTAATTTTACCACCTAATCACCTTTTCCCAAAACATAACATATAAGCTGGAAACAAACATGCTCCTAAGGGCTCACCATTGCAGTAATATCCATCTTTAAATGTGAGATAACAATAATAATCTCAAAAGATTTCTGTTATAGTTCTTTAGTATCTGTCAGTTCCCCAACCCCAATGGTGTTTTCTTGGCTCTAAAACATCTGCTTCAACTCCCATCGCCTAATTATCAAGCCCTTAATGAGCTGAGTCAGGTGTATTACAGCAAACATGATCACTCTGTTTAGGGTAGGGGATATCTAGAACATTTTTCTTTTATTTCTAGACATTTCCAGAATAGTTTTGTAGGCTAAAAAGCCTTCTTCTCTGGCTGAACAGCAGATGCGTCTTTATAAAAGTGTCAGGCTTTCTGAAATGGGCATTCATGCTTGACTGCACCTTATCACCTGCACTTTCACCTGCACATGTTTCTCAATACAAAATTAATCTTCTGTGCAACTTTTTTTAAAGCCCTGTTTTCTACTTGTGGCCTGTGGAGAAATGTTTATGTGTGGTTTTACCTGGAGCGCTTCCCAGAGGTGCTAAGATGAGAAGTCAGAGATTATGATTCATAGTGTGATTTTTTTTTTTTTTAAATATCTTTTTTCCTGGTAGCACCTAAAAGGTCTATATACTCAGTAGATTGTGTAAGACTCTGTCTCTTTATCATTTTGAGAGAATGGTTTTAGTTATGATTCAAGCCAGATGCTGATTTATTTTCAAGAACATGTCACAGAACTTCAAAGGAAGCATCGGTTGATACCGATTAGAAATGTAACCAAGTATGAATAGATTTTTCAGGTTTCAGATTGAACTGTTAATGTTTTCTAATTAAGCAATATTGCATAAGCAAGAGTGAGGTTATACTGAATATCGGCCATGAGTACAAATCCACAGGATGAGTGTCATAAGTAATCACAGCAGTGCTGATATTCAGTACAAATGCAAAATTACTTTTATACAACATCACTATAAACAAAATATTATATCAAGTAACTGGCATTTTGGACACAACATGGCTAAATGTTTTTGTTTATTTTTGTATGCTAGCAGAAATAGACCCCAAAGAAGTCTCACTCACTAACAGCCCATCAGGTAGCTGGCGAGCACACTACTCATCGGACCCACATTGATTTGTACATTCCCATTAAAGGTGCATCCAGTAAAATTGGCTTCACTTATTCCATTTCATCTTCATCTGACAAGCTTATAATGTTATATTCATGAAAGCAAATTATCATTTGCTGTGTCTGCTGTTGCTGTTGCTACCGCTACTGTAGTAACGGTTTTAGTTAGCGAGTGCTAGAACTGGAATGTTACATAGTGCAAACAGACAAGCAGAGTGATATAAACAGTTAAACAGCAGAGTGTGGTAATACTACATATAAGCTCTCTTGGTATGCTGCTCATCCAATCAGATTAGTGAATTAAAACTAACTGTTGTGTAAACAGATATAAATACTAATATGAATAGGAATAATAAATAAATAAATAAATAAAGTGTTTTTTTTTTTTTTGGTAAAGGTGGGACTGGGATTCTGTGGAATAATAAAAAAAAAAAAACCCAGACAGCCAGTGCACCTCCAATTTATATCTGTAGTAATAGCTAGAATTGGCTAGCAAGAGCTAGAATTGGCTAATACATTATTATTGTTGTCGTTGTTGTTGTTACATTTATTTTAATGTTTGACTTTTTGGGATGAACTTTTTTGAGTGACATGTGCCAAAATAATATTTATTCTATCCCATACACTGTTCCCCACCTTTTTTCCCCAACAAGAATCAACATCATTTCCTTCTCTCTCTCTCTCTTTCTCTCTCTCTCTCTCCCTCACCACCTGCCATAAAAGCACATAGCTCTGTCCTGCAGCTAGTTAGCTGAGTGATCCTGAATGGAGAGAAAATTGCAGGCACTAGATCACCTTTGATGTCTTTCTACCTGCAGTGTCTCTGACTCATCTCTTTAAGGTCTACAACACGCATTTCAGATCCACAGCTTATTCCAGTCTCATCTCTGTCCTCTCTCTAATCCATCTGTGGGGTTGTGTGAATTGGACTGGAGGTGCCCTGAGTGCTTCAGAGATCGGAGCTGAATTTCTAACCCGCTGTGTATTTGTCTAACGGGATTTTTAGTGGCAACGGTGAATGAGTAGCAAGGTTGTAGAGTAAGAGAAGCATCAAAGCAGACAGTGCGTTCAGATGCAACTCTGTCTGTAATATGATGTCCAGAGGTGAACTCAAAAGAGGTTCATTGCAAACCAAATGACTTGAGACTCCTACTAGCACTTGATGCAGTTCAATTTTCATTTTGGTAAGTAATTTAAAAGAAAAAATCTAAAATGTTGAATGTTCTTTAACTTATATAGCCTGTTGTACTATATTTTCCATGACTTTATTGCTATATTTTAGGGCTCAGATATATATTTATTTTTTTATGCAGGCACAAATAATTTGGTCATATAACAAGCATATTTTTTGAAGTAGTTGGAAGTAGGCCAAATTTCCCCCCACTTCTGTTTAAATTTGTGTTCTCAAATGAAATGATGTGGGTGGAGTAGGGGTGCAGTGTTCAAAAGCACAGTGGTGTGTTTCAACCTACTTTGCAATATTAATACCTGCTGAGACCTTCCTTTATTGCAAAGCCGATGCTAAAAAGCAACGAGAAAAGTCCTGTGTTGTTTGTTACAACCCAGATTTGTGGATGCAGACTGTGGATATAGCTAGTGTTCTTGTATCCATAACAAGGAGTGTGAATCAGGAGGTTGACATGTTATTACTCATTGAACAGTGTATCTATAATTAGTAAAATAAATTAACTGTCTAGTAAGGAATAAAACACATTAAAGGACGTTGCTGTTATGGGAAAAAAATCAGTGATGGAGTGGTGTGATGCATCTCGATGAAAATGCAAGCTTAGTTCTAAGAAAAGACAAGAAAATTCTTAGAAAATACAAGGAGCTGATTTTATTGTCTATCCCAGCAGCACATCTTCACATACCTCATTCTAATGTAGTTTATATATACCACTGTTGAATGCTCAATCCTGATTGGTCAGAAGGTGTTGATTAATTTATCATAACAGCATCTTGGAAAGTTGTTCCAACTACAAGGTTAATACTAATGCACTCATTCTAATACATTATTATATAATTATATTATTAGATTATAAGTCATCTAATACAATACATTATTTATATGTATATAATTTCTGTGATAACAATGAATAGAGGGCCTTGTATGGCAGACAGTCCACATAAACATACCAAAAATAATATATGTAATATTTGATATGCTGAATCGAGACCTTTATTCAATATATTTGGAAGTGTGACTGCTTTGCACAGTCAGAGCTAAAGCTGTAACTTTATGTTTTCTGACATGGAAAAGTTTTAGAATGCAGAGCATTGCAGTTACCCAGGCATGACTTGCTGCATTTTTATTTATTTATTTATTGATTGATTGATTGATTGGTCATATTAACTTCACAAAAGAGCAAAAGTAGAGAGACTTGTGAGTTAAAATGTAAAATGACAACAGGAAGTACATTCCCCTCCAAAAGTATTGGAACAGCAAGTCCAATTCTATTGTCGTCGCTATACATTTCAATACAGATCAAAAGATTAATATGAGACAATAGATCAGAATTTCAGCTTTCACTTTCTCATTTTTCACTTCATCTAGTTGTGGTAAACAACTTAGAACATTTTTTCAAGTGATCCAAAATATTGGAACATGTGTTGATAGGTGTTTCTTGCTGCCTAGGTGCCCTGTTAAATTGCTTGTTTAATGAATTAAATTAAATTAAATTAAGATAGCTCTGAATGTTTATTTTTTGTTTGAGCCCTAGATGTTGCCTGTGCAGACTGTATATGTTGTTTGTCATATCACAGCAAACCAGCGACTCCATTTCCCAGAATGCACCACGAACTAAAAAAATGGACGACGAAGACTACAACTCCCAAACACACACACACAAACACGTTCCCCATCGCCTGAATTCTAATTGGAGACACCTGCTGCAAATTGCACCTTCACCCACACCACTCCTATATAGAGACTGTTCACACACAATGTCTTTGTGAAGTATACGCTCAGTTGACTAGCTCTCTGTCTATACCAAGCCTTGATGTGTTTGTTTTTCTGGTTTTGACTTTGCTCTTGATTAAAGACCTTGTCTCTCTGCCTAATCTTGTTTTGACTGTTTGCCTGATTGCTTTACCTCTGCCTGTTTAAGTTTGTGGATTTTGCATTACCCTTTGGACTTTGTTTTTGGTATTAAACTATGTAACCTGCACTTGCTTCTGTCTTCACCTCCTTTATGTTGCATTGTTAAAAAGGATAAACCAACATGAAGCCCAGAGAGCTGTCTGTGGGAGAAAAGCAAGCCATTTTGAAGCTGAGAAAAGAGGGAAAACCAATAGAATTGGCCTTGCTGTTCTAATGCTTTCAGAGGGGACTGTAACTTGAAATTACTTGTTTGGTGCATGTTCTACAACATTAACTATAAATATAAGTTGACAAAGTATAATGTGACATTGTGTAACAAAAAAAATCACTAACAAATTATTGAAATTTAAGAGGAATAAAACACTTTGGGTTGGGATGATCTGTTAAAGGGAAATAATCAACTTTGGGGAGGTAACAGTAACTGCGCTTGGTGTAAAACCACACCACCTAGTTGTTGATTATTTACCTCAAACATCATGCCCCATTGTGTTTTCATCCTTAGTGTTTTATAACCTCACTTTTCACCGGGTTACTACAAATATCCGTTTTAATTTATTTTTATGTAATGTTTTGCACTTGAGAAATAATTATGAAAAAGCATCATGGTGTTAATGTTTAATGTTACTTAGTTAAATAAAATTGTCATGGATTGAAACTGATATAATAAGGCAAATTGATTTGATATTAAAGTCTATAAGATTTAGTCACTGAGTTTTAAATTCTGAACAAAATAAATTGCTACAATTCATGTGAATGACCTTTCAGGTTTTTGTGAAGGAAGCTGTGTATTTAACAACAAAGAAAGTTTTACAGCAAGAACTACAAGCATGATGTCACTTTTCACTCCAAAATTGCCAATAGTCTCAGTGTTATTCAAGCATAAGAAATAAAACATTGTGCCAATTCCTTTACTGTCAACTCCAGCTGTGATAAATCTATTCCCTTCTTCTCTGTCGTCATCTCTATCGCACTCTCCATGTGCCGACACAGGAGGGGATCCTGAACACTTTCCAATATCCGTTGGAGCTTTTTGTCAGGGGAGATTTGGTCTAATTTCTCAACACCAGCGCGGGTTCTCGCCTATCCTTCACCTGGCCTGCTTATCTGCGGCTCTTCATTGTTCAACAGGATCTTTGCACAATGCTGATAATTCAGAGGAGGGTGATCATCACTTTTCTCTGTGATGTCTATGACCAGAACCAATGGATTTTGCTGCTGTGAAGGACACCGGCATCTCTCTTTTGTTCTTCTGGCCCTGCTTATAGGTTTTGCGATTTAGAGAGGCGTGCTGTTACCAATCATGCAATGACAGAGCGTCTCCAAGGGCAAAGAAATAGAGCTCATCAAAGTTCACAGCCGGGCAAGCAAAAGTGACAGAGTGAAAGAGACACATCTTTATCAGGAGATGATAAATAAAGCAATTATTCTCTCATGACCCACACACACACCACTCTCTCTCTCTCTTGGTAGGAAGTGGTCAGGACAGATAACTAATTAGCTGAGAGTTAATGGGCATGCTGCTTTGGGGCATCACATGTCGAAGAGTAATATGCCAAATAGCGTTACTAGAAAGCTATCCCTCAATGTTAAACACCCCTCTTCATTAACAAAGCATTTGAATTAACCTACTCATTAATGTATTGATTAATTAAATATACCCGAAATACATGCTGTATAATTCTCTTTAATTGTGTATTGCATTATAAAATTAATTAAAATCCCAGTGAGTACAACGATGTTTAAAAAAAACATTTATCAGACAATATATTTTCCAGCCTAAAGGTTCAAATGATTAAACTACTGGTAATACATAAATATTAGACTTAATATTGACTGAAAATACATATACATTGTATATTTTGATATATGTGTCTGAATTCTAACAAACACATTAAATGAAGAATTTTTTTGTTGTTGTTTTGCTTCTAACATACTTGGACCCAATTCCAGAAACCATGAACAACATGAAAATGTTTCTTGAAAAAGTCATGTTCAATAAGCATCCAGTTTAATAAAGGCAGTGGTCAGCCTGCCTCAAGCTATCTAAAACCATGATAGCTGAGTGTGATTTTATCACAATAAATGTGAGGCTTGGTAGATAGTGAATGTGCTGTAGGGAAACATGCATAATTCTAATCAGTCGAGTTTGTAATTATATAAGCTGTCAAGATGTCCACAATGCTCCTACGCCACAGTGGCAATGAAATCTTTAAAAGCATTTTTCTCCCCATTCACTGTTGTGGGTAACTAGATTTCAAAGTGCTAAAACTTGTGATTGTGATACATAGAATTCAAAATTACAGTAGAAAATTTCAAAATCTCACCATGTGAAGGGGTTTCCCAAGCTGTAACACAGAATAAACAAAATGTATCCAGAATAAAACCTTTAAAGTGGGCTACAATATATTTTATGTAGTTTTGGCAAATTACAGGACTGACATGTTAAAAATTGATTGTTCTTGAGGAAACGTATGCAAAATGAGCATTCTATTCCAGGAAAAAGAATGCAGCTGCTTCTTTCCTCAAATGCTTGATGTTTACTATAAAACTCTCTGTATATGCACATTCCAGTTTGTACTGCAGCTGGATTGACTCTGGTTATATCCAGTCTTGTGAGTCTTGTGACACCTGAACATAATGGGCGATTGAGTCTATGGGCAAACCTAAGCTGTCCATCGTGAATTTGACAACTGGAAATGGGCTAGGTGAGAGGTAAAAAATAAAAATAAAACTTCCGATACTACAGAGGTCTGGATCTTTGTGTTCTCATAGCTACTTATGGCTATGCATAAAGCATATAGTATTTATAATCATAATTCTATATCCAGTCATTTTCTGTACCGCTCATGCCCTGAATAATTATTTAGGGTTCAGGTGTAGGTGGATCATGACTGACTTAAAATGGAGTTTCAATCTCATTTAGTGTCTCTATGTGCTGACTCAGTAAAGGCTGTCATTGTTCAGGCAGTGTTTACTGAGATATTAGTGTTACAGGCTGACTGAGTGAATTAAAAAAATAAAAAATAAAAAATAAAACATTCAATGGCAAATTGTGCATTTTTAAAGACCCATTTCTTAAAAATCAGTTGCAATTTACTGCTTCATTCACAATATCTAAGAGTCTCAACCTGAGGCAAAGACTGCAATCCTTACACACACACTCAATAATAGTACAAGACCTGGGTGAGTTAGTTGCAGCCGTGTGAGCAGTCCAAGGCTACCCCTTTGAATAATTCATGAAATCTGACAGAGGACTGACAGAGCACACAATACCTTGCTTTTAGCTGGCATTTACTATGGCAATCTACAGGGATGCCACAGTTTGGGTTAGGCAAGTCATGCAAGAAAAAATGAAGCTGGTAGTGGAAACAGTGTGAATGAGGACTAGGGGAGAAAGGGTGAGCTCCTTCTGCAGTGATTAAAACTATGCCTCAGGTCACTGTCCACATGGGAGCAGGAGAGATGGATGGCACAAAAAGCAGGTAATTCCACATGCCAGCAGTATGAATACTCTGCCCACCCAGCATTTACCACAGTATCCATCAGCTCCCTCCAGGCTAGAGTCATTTTCATCTCGGTCCATTCAGATCCTGGATGATCACCTAGCCATATCTCGTGTGGCCTAATAAGCTGATCAAGGGTCTCTCCTTTTTACATCTAATTATCATGTGATATCTTGTTCTGTCTTTCCATCGAGGATACAGTACTGTGCAAAAGTCTTAGGCACATGCAAAGAAATGCTGTAAAGATGCCTTCAAAAATAATGAAATTAAATGTTTCTTCATTAAAAAAAATACTATAAAGAGCAGTAAGCAGTAATAAATGAAACAAAGGCAATATTTGGTGTGATTACCCTTTGCTTAAAAAAAAAAATTGTCTCAGGTAGAATTAGTGTAGTTTTATAAGGAAATGAGCTGTAAGTTTTTACTCATCTTGCAGAACCAGCCACAGTTCTTCTGGAGACTTTGACTGTCGCACTTGCATCTTTTTTTTCAACAAAATCCAGCAGCCATCCTTATGTTTGTTTTGTCTGAAAAGTGTCTCTTACCACTTAATATGCTGGTTTCTTTACAAACATTTTTCTGTTAATTTTGTGCTGGAAAACTAATGTTTGGAAATCTAAAATGTTTTTTGTACTAACTCAATAATGTAGAAGTCATAAAATAAAAATCTGTAACAAAGTTTGTAAGGGTGCCAAAGACTTTTGCACAGTACAGTACATGCTCTAAATCTGTTCATACAGATTGACTGGATAGTAGAATGCAGTGTATGCATTTTGCTCACTCATTGAAATGCAAGATTTAAATCAAAAAGCAATCATTAAAAATATGCCTGCTCAGCATTTCTGATTGAAGTTCTAGCAAATCAAAGTCATCAAGACAACATGAAAGAGTGACGCTTTTACGTAACAATTTATTTGCATTAAGCAGGTGTTAATATTAACAGTACATTTTATGCATGGATCTTAGTACTGCAAACTCTAACCTAAAATCTAACCTAAAAGATTACTGATGACTCAGTATAACAAGATGCACTATATACCAGATACCATAAGTATGGTAAAATATACCATCGATATGCCACTTATTTTAAATCATAATGATGAATGAATATGATTGTCTTTTTAAACATAATCTTAAAGAAATAAAGAAATATTGATTGCCACAAATGAGACGTGGTTAAAACAATTTCAGAGCATCTTTATAAAAACATCTATGATCCACAAATGCAACATGGGCTTGGCAATGAGTCAAAAAATCTGTGTAATTAAGGCAATCCAAAGGATAGAGATGTAAGACAGTCAAAAAGATTGATAACTCTAAGAAAAGACATTATTAGAGTGTAGGGTCTTATTGCATAAATACTCCATGGTAATTGGCAGCGCACACAGCCCAAAGGTTCCCAACCCTGGTCCTGGAGTACCTCCTGATTCAACTAGTGTCCTTATTATCAGCACTACCTAAGCTAAAATGGGTTTGTTGTAGCAGGGAATACACTAAAATGCAAAGGACATGTTGCACTCCAAAACCAGGGTTAGGAACATGTGATCAAGCCAGTACTGGGGCTAGTCTGGGGTGTGACAATATCCGCTCTAACATTCAGTAACCCAATATCAAACCTGAGTGATGTACCTATCCCAGACCACTAAACACGTAAGACTCTGCCACCTCACGTCTGTGGACCCACTCACTCCCATTTGCAGGAACCACATCAGCCAGGGGGGCAGGAACCAGAAAGGAAACAGGAAACAACAAATACAAGATTGTCTAAGCAAGTCCAAGCTATATATTACAGGATGAATTTCTCTTATTATTCTAAAGGGCCCCACATATTTGACGCTTGGCTTGTGGCTATTGAGTCTTATCTCGAGGTCCCTAGTCAACAGCCATAGCTTATCACAGTTGGAATTCAGGGTTTCCACTTTGTCGCTGGTTGGCCTGTCATTGATGAACACGAACACGTGTTGGACCAGCATGTTGTGGAGTACATCATTAATGAATGTCTGGAATACAGATGGGGTGTGAGCCAGCCCATATGGCATGACAGGGTATTCTTTATTCTCCTACAGGGATATTTGAAAAGGGTTATTTTTTTAACACAATAGATCGACATTCATGCTTCTACTCCAACGGTTATATTTATTCTAAGGAAGGAAATGCACTGTAAACTCTATAGGGTACAGCACTGTTTAGTGTCATGTGAGCTTATATGATATATGTCAATATGAGCTTAGTGAAGGCAGGGTGCAAGTTTGTAACCTTAGCATGGATTTTTTAGGATAAATACAATACAATACAATAATCATAGTTGTAATCCATAGAGAAGGCCAAAGAATAGGCAGGCAGCATGAAACAAGGAATATGCATAGTAGAAAAAAGGAAACGGGTGAAGGACAAAACTAGGAAACATAGGTATTAGAAAATAAGGGTTAGACACAATAAGACTCTGTATAGAGAAGCAGAAACAAAAGAGCCTAAATAGCCAAACTAATCAAGAAGCACGCATAGAACAGGCACACACATTAGATTAATCAACCAGTGGTAAGACAGGGATGGAAGCAGGACTTGAACAGAAACAAAAGCAGAGAGCATGACACAAACAAAAACACCTGAATTGAACTCAAAACAAAATAACATGAGATCAGAGCTTGTTGTGTTGGGAAAAACTTAGAGGAGGAATTTAAGACAGACATCAAGACAATACTCATATTTCCAGCTTACTTAATGTTGCTAATTTGTATCCATACCATACCAAACAAATGACTGCTATAAATGACTTCACAGGTCAATTACTTAGGTTTATATAAATAGAGTTAGGTTAGACGCCCCTAATTTATTAGGTTTTGTTCATATTGTATTCAGGTAGAATAAAATTCCATGAGTTTTAATTAAGAGTTCAGATTGAATTGCAGGTCAACATTGCAGGTTAGTTTATGTGCAATTCAAGTGCGACACTCTCCAAAGGGAGGTTTTAACAGAAAAATTTAATGGAATATCATTGTATTCCCTTTATCCTTTAATCAAGAAAACAACAAGCACCGTTTATAAATGTATTTTTTGTACTGTAAAATCAAACATACTTTCAAGCTAACAAATACTGTACCAACATCTTCCTTAATATTAACATCCTCTTTAATATTATTAAATAAGGAGAGGAATGAACAATTAATGCACTTATTGAACGTGATGCAAGTAGAATTTCAGGAATGCAAGTCATCTACAAACTGAAATGTTTCTTGTCAATAGAGAAAGAGTATGTTATTTGCGAGAATGCTATCATCATCACAAAAGTAATGGAATCCAAATGGTATATGGATATGTTCGACTGTACAGGACACAGCTGTGGCTGAGCTTTCTTCAAAGTTGCTGATTAGACATGAGTGGTATGTCAGTGGGAAATAAATGCTGACATAATCAGATTTCTGTTGGGGGGTTTGAAATTTTTATTATTTCAGTAATAGAAGACATGGTATATGTAGATGCAAAGTACCCCCTCACGCACACAAAAAATGTTAAGAAGCCACATGCCTTTGTATTCTTAAGTGGGTGAAAAAGAACCTTTGGAAGTAGGATAATAAGAGATCACAGGACGTAATCTCTTCTTCATGAAATATCATTGCCATATAGCTATTGTCCATGATAACACTTGGCATGACAACAGAAAAACTGTTACCATTTACCTGCAAAATACATAGCAGGGGCTGTAATATTGACCTTCAGATAAAACAAGCTCTCCTATGCATTCCCAGTCCCCAGAGAAACACTGGGTTTAATTAAGGCATATGGTGCCTGGCCATTAACCCAGAATGCACATTTCTTGATGTTGATGAGCTGGAATCATGCATTAGTATTTGAGAGGTGGCAGTGAAGTGGAATAATGCCATTCGCAGCATAAGTTCTTAAAGGTGTTGCTGCATGGGGGAAAGATGTTTAGACATCCATGCTTACATTTAACTATAATGTAACATACATAAAGTAGTATTCTTAAGGCTCAAACCATTGCAGGCAGAGGATGCATTCAGGCATAAAATGGTTGGGTGAAATATAAAATAAAAATAAGGTTGTGCTGTTGTTTTTTCCATCATCGTTCCTGGTTTTAATTCTCAAAAAAACTACATGTCTGCCTAACCACCATGCATCAAGACTGAAGAGAAGTACAACGGATATAAAAAGTCTACACAGCCCTGTTAGAATGGCAGGTTTTTGTGATGTAAAAAAAAGAAAGAAAACAAGCTAAATCATGTCAGAACTTTTTCCACCCTCAAAGTGAAATTAGAATGTATAAAAAAAAAAAAATGTATATCCATTGTACATAAGACTTATAACACTTATTACATATTTGGGTACTGAAGACACCAGTTGGAATTTTCCCCCTTTCATCCATTATGCATTTCTTCAGCTGTGCAACTGTACAGGGCCAGTTGTTTCCTTATTGTTTCCTTATTTTGCACTTCATAATGCACCACACATTCTCAATCGGAGACAGGTCAGGACTTCAGGCAGGCTATGCGAGCACACGCACTCTCTGTTTACGCAACCATGCACTTGTAATCCAGTCAGAATATGGTTTGGTGCTGTCCTTCTCTGGATGGCAGCATATGTTGCTCCAAAATGTGTACATATCTTTCTGCATTAATGGTGCCCTCACAGATGTACAAGTTACCCACGTCATGGGCACTGACACACCCCCATACCATGACAGACACTGGCTTTTGGACCTGATGCTGATAACAGCTGGGATGGTCCTTTTCCTCTTTGGCCCCGAGAACATGATGGCTGTTTCATCCAAAAACTATTTCAAATGTTGACTCATCGGACCACAAAACACAATTTCTGTGCTATTGTCCATCTCAGATGAGACTGAGCCCAGAGAAATTAGTGGCGCTTCTGGACAATGTTGATGTATGGCTTATGCTTTGCATTGTATAGCCTTAGCTTGCATCTGTGGATGCAGCAGTGAATGCTGTTGCCTGACAAAGGTTTACCAAAGTGTTCCCGAGCCCCTGTCAGGATATCCATTACAGTCTCATGATGGATTTTAATACAGTGACGTCTGAGGGATCGGAGATCACGCGCACTCAGAAGTGGTTTTCGGCCTTGCCCTTTATGCACCAAGATTTGACTGGATTCTTTGAATCTTTTAACTATATTGAGCACTGTAGAAGGTGAAATGTCAAAAATCCTACTGACTTGTATGTGAGGAATGTTGTTCTCCAAGTGTTGGATTATTTGCTGACACATATGTTGGCAGATTGGTGAGCCTCGACCCATCCTTGCTCTTGAAGGACCAGGCGTTTTTTGGATCGTAATTATATACTATGATTAGACGATTGCCTCACCTGTTTCACATCACCTTCTTATTTCAACTTGTCACATCACTATTAGTCCTAAATGGCCCTGTACCTCTTTTCCTGAATGTGTTGCATGCATCAATTTAAAAATAAACGGTTACCTTCAAAAAACTATGTAGTTGACATGGTAAAAGATCAAATACCTTGTCTTTATACGTTTTTTGTTTAAATATAAGTGAAAGTACATTTACAAATCACTCCTCTTTGTTTTTATTAGCATTTTCCGTACTCTCCCAACTTTTTTGGAATTGGGGTTGCATATAAGTGAATGAGGTGCTTAAACTGACTTCTTGTCTGATAAGAATTGTAAGATAAAGACATTTTTTTGAAAAAATGATACAGAGAGTAATTTAAACTAACAAAGGAAATAATGGCATGTGATAACCTCTAGCGTAGGTGGTGTCATCTCAATAAATCTTTCTGTAGTGTTGACGCTAAAGATATGGCTAAGGCATGAAAAAAATCAACTGAGCTAATTAACTTGCCATTTGTAGAAACCAGAGAAAAAAAGACTGAAGAGCAGTAGAATAGGTTAAGGTGAAGTTCACTGGAACTATACACACTCACCAGCCACTTTTTAAATAGGAACAAGTGTTCATGTGCAACATGAATGCAATCAGCAAATCAGCCGATCATGTGGCTACAGAGCAATGCATAAAATCATACAGATTCAAGTCAAGAGCAAGAGAATGGGGAAAAATGTGATCAGACAGACTGGTTTGAGTATTTCAGAAACTGCTGATTTCATTGGATTTTCACAAACAAATATCAATCACAGAATGGTGCAAAAAAACCAAAAAACATCCAGTGAACGGCAGTGATCCTTGACATGTGTTGGATAAAAGTAAACATAAGCACTGGACACGCAGAAATTATGCTCGTGTGATGTTAGATGTTAAAACGCATGCTAGCTTTGGCTATCTAGTATTATATTAGCCTCAAATAGTACTCTAGAGGTTCTAACATTTTATCACAAAATAAAGCTAATATAGTCCAAAAGGATCATAATGACTGACAGTGTCTCATGTCTAGCTAGCACTGCACAACCCCAGCAATGCCCTCTCACCTCCCTTTCTGCTAATATAAAATGACATGTAGAAATAACCCCAGGGAGACTATATCACATTCTATATCCTATTTAAATTGAAATGCTGGTAAAGTTTCCATTACATCCCATTAAAGAGTTTTCATACTTTTTTTTCTTCAGTATAGAGATACTCCAGGAAGTGTTCTTTTTTTGTCACATCACACCGAAAGCAAACCAAAACAAATTACTGTGCAAGTTTCGAATGCAGAACATTACAATATAGGTGAATATAGAAAAAAAATCAACATTACAGAATTACTAGGAATGATACTGTATGTCCTATATACTGTATATAGTATGATAGGGTCATTCAATGATTGGGGGCCATTTAGCCACTAACTCTTGTAAGTCTTGAAAACTGATTGATGATTTTGATGATTTATGAACATTATATCTAAGATATATAAAATAAAATATAAATTTAATCACTGAAAGATTTTTTTTTTAGGATAAAATTATCAAATACACAATACAAGAGATTATAACAAAGGTCAAAACAATCAGTTTTCATTAAAGATATGAGGTGCACTTTTGGTATGACATACTGTTAGTGTACAATTGACTGTACCAACTGTACAGTTACAGTTGGTGACATACTGTTGGTCGTGAATACAGACTTCTTTCGATGTTATGTAACAGATATATGTCAGGAAATTCCTATCAATAGTAAGGTTGTTTTGTCAAGACCACGGCCCATTATGGCCCATTTCTAAACCTCAAACTTCATCACATGCTAATTTTTATTTTAATTTTTCCATAGGGAAAAATGTTGTCTAAAAATATTCTTCAATATATCACACATGGACAAAGACTGCATCGATAAGCAGGAGCCCATTATAATCAGTCAACTCCATGGTGTCACACTGGATCAATATTAATTTCCTTCCTGCTCCAACAGGTGCTGAGAAATGGTGTATAGGTGAGGAATGCTCTCAAAGTCTGAAGAGAAGTAGGGTCTCATCATGGCTCTTTGCAAATTGCTGGTCTGTCTCTGGCTGGTGCTGAATTCCTGCCCTTTCTGCTCTCCCCTACAATCAAGGTGATGATTAAAGAGCAATGTGCCAAGAAGAGACCCGACTGGACCCAGTCCTTCTGAGAGGTCTGCCCTCTGGGCATGCATCCCGCTGGCACATTACACATGCTGGAGGATGTGGATGAAAGAGAAAAGGAAGAGGAGGAGGGCAAGAGAAGAACGAGGAAGGACAGCTAACAGAGAGGCTTTTTTTAATCGGGTGGCATTTTCCCTGAGCAATTTCACTAAAGATCACAGGCTACTAACGGCTAAAGATATTAAGCAATTTTGCTCGCCAAACACTACACCTCCATCACTGATTTAGCTGTCTGAGGCTCACAAACACCTCCGAGTTACTGTGGAGATGGGAATTGAATTACAAAAGTCATCCAAGGAATTGTAGCCAAATTAACAAATAATTACATAATCAGAGTCAAATTGTGATAAATTCCCCTGTTCTTCTGCCACTATAGGCTGTGTTCTTGTCACCCCAGGCAACCTTTAATTCTATAATTAATATTTGAATCCTGGCGCAATTGAAATTTTTCTCAAGCAGACACGCTGGAGATTTAATCTGCTCACATTGGCTTGTGGCATAATACCATTAAGATCGAAGTGATAGCATGTGTTTCTCTGAAATTAGATAAACACAGTGGAGAGACGTGACAATGACATGCTTATAGAGAGTGGCCTAGATCTTTCAAATGACGACAGAAGAATCAAAGTCACAGCATCCTGATGCACTTATCCCATTCAAGAAGTACATTTTACCCAGATTAAACAAGAATAAAATAATCCCTATATTCTATAGCCTCTATAGCCTCTGTAATGAGTCAAAAGTCCCTTGGTGGGAAAGTATGGAACCACATCTTCCTCACAAGATAAATACATAAAGAAGCATTAAAATATGATGGGGTGTGATGTTATGTGATGTGATGTTGGTGTGAAAGACTGAACTTCCAGCCAAGAAACAGTACAACTTCTGGGTTACCCCTGTTCCCTGAGAAGGGAGCGAGTCATTGCGTGAGCTTCATGCTGTGGGAAGTGCCCTCGCACATGACCAGTATCTGAAGTCTTTGTGAAATCACATTTATTTATAGGCCTGCCATGGTCAGGTGACTTGGCGTTTCGCACGTTGCATGACTATAAAACGGCACCTGTAAACCACGTCATCAGTCTCTATTATCTGAAGCGAAGATGCAATTCATAGGCATGATCCAGTATGACAAAAGTACGCAACGTCTCGTTCCCTTCCTAGGGAACAGGGTAACCCAGACGTTCCCTTTCAAAGGGAGCTCAACATTGCGTGAGCTTCACGTTGTGGGAAAGAGAATACCCACTCCATAATGCTGAGAGTATGGCCTGTTCAAAAAGGTCCGAGCCCTAGGATCATTGCAAGACACTTGAGCCCAGGGTGGAATGCAAGTCCTAACTGTAATATTGAATGAATGTGTGCGGCGTAGACCACCCCATCACAGCACACACATCCTATAATGGTACCCCATTGGATAAAGCCTTTGAGGAGCCGACACCCCCACCCCCTAGTGGAATGAACCCTTATGCCCAGGGGTGTAGGAAGACCGCTCACTTCAAAAGCGATAGAGATTGCTTTCACTATCCAATTAGAGATGTGCTGCTTCGACACAGCATCACCTCTATTGTCACCACCAAAAGAGAGCAGCAACTGCTCCGACTGATGCCACTGGCCAAAGTGGTGGATGTAAGTACAGAGAGCCCTTACTGGACACAGTAGGTTCAATTTCTCTTTTTCCGGTGTGAGGAACAGCGGAGGGCAGAAAGCCTGCAACACTACCGGCTGGGCAGCAGACGTAGACACTTTATATAATCCGGCCTAGGATATAGGAAGGCCTTGGCTAATCCGGGACAAAGTCAAGGCAGGAAGGTGCAACAGAGAAAGCTTTTAGATCTCCTACTCACTTGAGAGATGTCAGGGCTAGCAGAAGACCTACCTTTAGAGTCAGAAGCTTATCTGAGGCTAACTCTAAGGGTTCAAATGGGGCACCTGTCAGACCTTCCAAGACCACAGACAGGTCCCAGGAAGGTATGCGTGGTCTGCAGATGGGCCTCAGCCATCTGACACCACTCATGAACCTCGATGTTAGAGGATGCTGCCCACAGAAGCTCCATCAATAGGGGCGTAGCTGGATGAAATGGCAGACACATAGACCCTAATTGTAGATGGAGCAAACCCTGCTGAGAAACATCCCTGTAAGAACTCCAGGACTGTAGCAATCATGAAATTTACTGGGTCTAAGTGATGTTCCTCACACCACGAGACAAAAAGTCGCCACTTGAATGCATACAATTTTCTCATGGATGGTGCTCTAGCATGGTCTAACATGGTCTGCATAACCTCAGTTGAGCTGGTGCCCCTCAGGGGCCAGACCCACAGTTCCATAGTTGCCACTGAGGGTGATAAATCAACCCTCTTGCTTGAGACAGTAGATCCCTGTGAACAGGAATCTCCCAGGGAGTGCCATCTAGCAGGGATATTATCTCTGAGAACCATATTCGAGCTGGCCAATAAGCTGCTACTAGCAGCAGACGTAGACGGTCTTGGCGAACTCTCGCTAGAACTTGTGGGAGCAGAGTGATTGGGGGAAAGGCATACAGACTTCAACTCGGCCACGTCTGCACCATGGCATCCAGCCCCATTGGTGCGGGAGGAGTTTGGGCGAACCACAGTGGGCAGTGTGTTGTCTCCTCGGAGGTGAACACATCCACTTCTCCTTGGCTGAACCTCTGCCATACAGACTCCACCACTTGTAGATGGAGCCTCCAGTCCCCGGGCCCCAGCCCCTGCCTCGATAGGATGTCTGCCCCCACATTCCAGTCACCTGGAATGTACATTGCACTCATGGACAAAAACTTTCCCTCAGCCCAGAGAAGAAGTAGTTGCATCTGCCTGAACAGGGGTGCGAACGTAACCCTGCCTGGTGGTTGATATGAGACCACCACTGTGTTGTCTGTCACAATTAACAGATGGTGACCTCTCAATTGAGGAAGAAAGAATTTCAGTGCTAGAAATAAGGCTGAACGCCGCCATTTGGTTTTTTGCCTCACGAAACCTGTCGGCGATGGCATTAACTGCACCACTGAACAGGCCGGAAGGTTCAACAGGGGTGTCCAGCAGGGAGGCCTTATCTTTATCCCCCATTCCTGAGAGGTTGAACCACAGGTGCCTCTCTGCCCGCCCGAAGAGACAAATCCATGGCGTGGCAAAGCTCCACCACTACCTCGGGACCAATTCATTTCATCTTTATCCCCCATTCCTGAGAGGTTGAACCACAGGTGCCTCTCTGCCCGCCCGAAGAGACAAATCCATGGCGTGGCAAAGCTCCACCACTACCTCGGGACCAATGATCATTTCAAGCAGCTTTTTATATGATTGAGAACTGCTCTCTGTTTTTGTTGCACTGGCTCCCCCCTCTGGCTCCTTGGCATCAGAGCGGGTGGGTTGATTCTCCCTACTGCAAGGAGGAGTCGCAACAGGAGTGCCAAAACCCGGAAGCAGAGAGTCAGACCCAAAGGACAGAGCAAGAGATTGAGCAGCGGTTATCTCCTGTTCCTCCTCCAGGTCCATATGACCTGAGCCGGCAGGCTTCCTCAGCAATGGCCAGCCCAAAGGCTCCAAAACTCAACTCCATTTGGCTGAGGAGAGCGTGAGCAGAGAGCGGAGCTGCCTAATTGTGAAGCATTCACAATGCACGTAGTCAGCCCCATCACAGGCTGTTGCCGCATTCTCCACCACCAAACACTTCACACAGGAATTTTGTCCGTTCGTCCGTCCCCAAAATATAACAGGAGCATGGAGTAGCACACTTCCTGAATTCTCTCCGACTCCTGCTCATATATATATATATATATATATATATTCTTTTCTGAAAAATAGAGAGTAAGTGAAGAGTTTTTAGGAGTGTTTCCCCAAATGACCAACCTGCTGTCTTTTGCTGAATAAGACCGTGATTTACATGTGCCCATTTTATAGTCATGTGACACGCGAAATGCAACGTCACCTGATCACGGCAGGCCTATAAAACGGCATGATTTCACACAGACTTGCATGAGGGCGCTTTCCACAGTGTGAAGCTCATTCAATGTTTAGTTCCCACTGAAAGGCAACTTAATGTTACAGCTTTACCTCTGACTGTTACAAAACACTGACATTGGAGACTCCTTCCATACATTTCCCATACCGCTTATCCTACACAGGGTTGTGGGGAAGTCTGGAGCCTATCCCAGGGAAACTCATTCACACATTATGGACAATTTAGAGATGCCAATCTGCCTACTACACTTGTCTTTGGACTGGGGGAGGAAACCAGAGTACCTGGAGGAAACCCCTGAAGCACAGGGGAGAACATGCAAATGCCGCGCACACACAGGGCATAGGCAGTATACAAATCCCCAACCCTGGAGGTGTAAGGCAACAGTGCTAACCATTAAGCCACCGTGAGAGGCTCCTTCAACACATGCTAAACAAACATCTCCTCATGGAAAACGTTTACACGATTTTTTATTTGTTTGTGTAGAGCATCCACCATACAAGGCCCTGTTAAATTTGCTACTATAGAAACGCTACAAATTAGGATGTATGAAAACCTGTCAGAGCTGCTGTTACATAAAATTAACCATCACCTTCTTTTGTTTAAGATCTTTTTGTTTGATTATAAGGATGGTAAATATGGTAAAGGTAAATATGATTTTCTCCGCCTGTATTCGACTCCTAGGTCATTAAGATCATCACAAAATCTACTGCTGAGTGTTCCAAGGACTAATCTTAAAACTATGGGTGATCACTCATTTTCTTTTATGGGCCAGATCATGCAAGAGAAACAAGGCTTGGTATGTCAGAAGTGTAAACACAGGACAATACTTCGCATTGTAAGTCTGCTTGTGAGTGTGTACCCACGTGTGTGTGTGCGTGTGTGTGTGCGCATGCGTGTATGATTGAGTCCAGGTGCAAACAGTTATCACTGAGTTGGAGCGTGTGTGTTTGTAGGCTGTGATAAAATCTTTGAACTGGAGTTCATTGACATGACACTGACCATTCAAAACTGAGCATTCAACAGTGCTGTGTTCTAATTCCATTTTGTTTAGTTTAGTTTGGGTTTTTTTTACTGCCCTTGCATTCGTTCTTCCCTTGCAATAGCCAGAAATGATGACATGATTCTACTATCAAGATGCAAAGATCCATCATGAAGTAATTGTAGATAGTAAGGTCATCTTTTATAAGTGCATCTATTATATTTTATATTTACTGTGACATTAATAATGACCTCATTATGACCTTCCTTCAATCTTTTCTTCTATCTTTCCCAAACTGTCAAAGTTGTACAAAAACATCCTGTAATAAATTATAAACATCTTCTGAAAATGCATACTTATCCATGCCTAATCTCTCGTCGTTATGTCTTGTTGTTGTTACCGCACTATTGTGCTGCCATCAGTAGAATGTTCCTATGAGTGATGTATTCTTACTGTCACAAATGTAGTCTTTGTGACAGGTCCATAATTAAGTCCGCTGTATGGCAGAGATGTCATTTAGAATAATACATGCTCCGTAAATCATAAACACATCTTCCAAAATAAATGTTGTGCATGGTTTGGTGATTTTTTTTTATACACAATCTCAGGAGTAGGGTGTGTAGTGTCTTTGCAGTATATCTACATTTTTAAGTGTATTCCTGATAACAAATGTCAAGATAGCTAAATGACAGTTCTCATTTCATGAAATATATTTACCAGGCTTGCAGATAGTATACTCTGTTTCAATTAGTGACAACACTGAGGCCTCTGTTGAATGCTTTAAAACTGTCATGGTGCCTGAAGAGGAGAGGATAAAAGTAAGAACAACAGATGTTTTGAATATTTTTACAATAATCATAGTAGTAGTAGTAGTAGTAGTAATAATAATAATAATAATAATAATAATAACAACAACAATAATAATAATAATAATAATAATTATTATTATTATTATTATTATTATTATTATTATTATTATTGTTATTGTTATTATTATTATTATTATTATTGTTGTTGTTATCGTTACTATTAATTAATTTATTTATGGCCCTATAATAACAGCATGTTTTGAAAAAATATTTGATTTCTTTTTAGTATTTTTAATGCAGGCTTAATTACTGACTTGATTAATGTTCCATTGTCAATAAGAAAAAAAAAATGTCTTGAGGTAGACAGCTATCATAAAGTTATTAGAGATTAGACAGCTAAACATATACTGTATATACACACGCAAAAGAAAGAAAAAGTGAAAAGAGATTCAAATAAGTGTGTGTGTATGTATATATATATATATATATATATATATATATAATATACACACACACACATAAATATATATATATAAAGTAATAATATATATAATAATATATATATAAAGTGTGTGTGTGCGTGTATGTTTATATAATGTTATATAAGTGTTTTTTTAATATAATTTTTTTTCTTTCTTCCTTTAATGTAAATTAACAAAGGTTTACCAATTTATTTATTTATTTTAGTACCTCTTCATTTATTTCAGAAGTAGACTGTAGTTACTCCTTGGATATAGCTCCAAATCTTTAGATGACTTCAAGATTAACGTGGAAGTGAGTCTCACGTTTTAAAGCTCTACTTCAACACAAACAGCACAAACAACTTCAACGGAAATAGCAAAACTGCTGATATATTGGGTAAGATGGTCTTATTATAAGACAAGACAAGATGGTCTTATTATTCACAATTGTTATCAACACATTGAGGGTTTATGTTTGTATTGCAGCAGTCCTACATACTAGCACTTTGGCTCTCTCTTCTCTTTCTGCCATGATTTTATAGCGGCATTCCACACCAGACTGTGCGGAATTCTGTGGCTAGCTATTATTAACCAAAATCCTCACACGGCATTGCTATTTCCAATGCAAAATTCCATGCCATAATTAAATACCCATCATATATTTGGTGTGTTTTCTTGCCCAAGTACAATGTGATTTGAACTGTATCAGGTACTGGAACAGAATTGTCCTGATTAATGTCTCTGGCTGGAATTGCGTCTTTACCAGGAAGCAGAACTTTCTGTGAAAGTTTCTTACCCTTTACAAAAGCCCTTATTTTTCCAGTGGATTTAAGAGACTAGCAATGTAAACAGTTTTAAAGACTGAATTTAATGTAGTAGATTCATTTTTATTGATTCACCCACAGTAATGTTTTCATATAGGCCTAGTTATTTTGATTGATCTTACATTTATTATCCATGATCCAAGTAAAATCTGTCATTTAATACTTAAGATAAAACCCGAATGGCTTAATTTGTCCAAATGGCATTTGTATCTTATATAGGATGTAGCATAATGGAGCTCAATGCAACTGGTTTGCATTCAAACTCCATTGAATTGCTACTAAAGATAAAAGTACTCTCACAGGTGGCTGCGTTTGGATGTGTGGGCAGCCATTAACAAACTTGCTGCGTATCGTGCTTTGTAGTACACGCTATGAAAGAGACTTGTTAACACTACACACATTTTAAAATCAAATGTGCTTAGCACATGCTCGATTTTTAAATATTTTACTACTTATTAGTATCAAGTCACTATCAGAGAAACTCATTCTATTTTAACGTGTAGATTTATGTGACGAGAACGTGATACACACATACTCAGCCAGGATACATATAGTCCTGAGTTCACAGGTTGTTGCTAAGTTCTGGTGAGACACGATGCTTGGTACTGAAGTGCTATTACACTTGTCTGTTTGAACTGATGGAAACTTAGTTTTGCAGCACTTCTCTTTTGGTACATGCTTGAACTGGCTTTTGGCTCACATCAAGTTACTTTAGATAAAAACATCATTTAGTGTAAATGTGAAATCAATAACAATGGTGGTTATCTATTTGAGATCATAAATCCAGCCCATTCTACTAAATTGCTGCTTCCCTCACACCCCAACAATTCTAAGCACTAAATCTCAAGTCTCAGAATTAGTGTCTCCTGTAAATCCAATTCAGTTCCAACTTAAATTCTAATTAAGACCAAGCGACAACTCTGATGAAGACACAGCTGGCAAAGATGTTGTCTTATCACTGTTATTGTGGAACAGATTCACTTTCATGCAAGCAAATCAATGTAACTGCCTCTTGAAACATACTTAGTAATGCCTAAAAGCAAATGTCAACCTTAATATGTGAATTATGAAAACAAATATTGCAGGCGACAGGCAGATAAAGCAGATGCAAATTTCCTCTGATTTAGAAGAATTTAGGATTTATCTGTATTCAAACCTGCTTAGAGCCATAAGATGCAATTAACTAGAAATCTGGTTACATGGATTTGTCATAAAAGTTTGACAGCAAAACTTTAGTCTTCTAAAGGAATGAGAAAGGTTAAAGTGTTATTTTTTTAAAGTATGATCTGTATTACAGTATTTAGCACATCACAGGAGCAATAAATTGGACACATGGGAGGTAAAGTAAACCGTCAGCAGTAATCAAGTATGAATTACGCAACATAAGCATACAGTAATTGAGATTTTACCAAGATATTCTGTTTAAATGTACTGGATCAATGCGATGAAGATAGGATGGTGCTTAGACTGAGTAGAGGAGCTGCAATAACAGGATATGAAGTGGTAAGAAGTCTTCTCAGAGGTTGGTCTTAGACTCCCAATCAGTGATTAAAGAGAGAAATAACAGCAGGAGCACTGAGAAAGAAAGATAGATGAAAGCACCTCAGTGTCCAAATATACTGTAAGTACCCTCCAATCTCTCTGCCCCTCTCTCTCTCTCTTTACTCTGTAGATGTAGACTTTGAAACATTCAAAGCAATTCCAGTCTCATGTCTGACTTTAAAGCAGCTTTATAGCAGTTGCTCTAAAAGTTTGTCTCCTCTATTACATGATGTACGAATGTGAGGAAGTAGCATTCCATTCTTTTCTGAAAGCAGCGTCTGCTATTCTGACACTACGTCAACAAATCAGCAGTGCTTAAATGGAAAAAAAAACATTTCAAAGAGAATCCCCAACTGGTTCTGGAGAACACTGGGAAAAAATAATGCCAGATTAGTGTCAGGTGTGTTGTAGCGGACATTCCACACCTTTATACACTTATGATTCATGAGTGTGCTTGTAATACCTTTAAGGAGAGAAAAGGAGATTTTCCCTTCCTTCTTGGATACATTAAGATTAGACCTCTATATGTATCTGTTTAGTGCTCCAAATAAATCCCCACTCAACCTCCTCAAACTCAGCTACATCACTCGAATCCATAGCTGGTCTTAACTATAGATGTGACAGTCAGTACGTTTACACGGACAACAATAATCCAATATTAACCTGATTAAGACAATACTCTGATTAAGAAACTACCACGCAAAGAGCAATTTTTAATTACCTTAATCCGATTAAGGTCATACTCAAAGTAAACCCAAATCGAATTAAGACACTGTATGTATGTACGAATTAAGTACTCCTGTATTGGTCGCATTATCGGCGTGCGTTACAGACACGTACACACCTTAATCGCACAATTAGCGTCATGTGGGAGTTTTTACCGCATTTTGAGACAGGAAACGTACACACACGGCAGTGCTCGACCGTTTTACAGCAAACACGAGAGCACGGCTGCGTCAGAAACCATATACTTACCTACTATATTTTAGGCGAAATACATACATACAATACATGTATCTCAGCTGCTATATAATAGGTAAATACGCGGTTTGGGACGCAGCCCACGGCTTCAAGCAGTCGTCTATTTGCACGTACAGCACGACAAATAATTAACTGCACTTGAAGCGTTCGTAAAAATGAAAAATAAAAACACCCCAAACTGTATACGGTACCATAATGAAGATAAATTGTATGTTAATACGTGAAATTCAGGAGGGAACGTCGGATGGCATGGCGCCGTGATGTAATGACGTGTGCTGTTAATCGCCCTGTTTTATAACATGTAAAACGGGAACATGAAAGGAGTATTCTAAACGCGACTCATGTAAACACCTTAATCACAGTATTGTCTTACTCAGAATAAGGTCAATAATTAGATTACTGCTGTCCATGTAAACATAGTCAATGAAAGAGTATGTTTGTTAGCAACAAGCTAGCTACCATTAATGATCTTGAGTTTTATTGTATTTACTTTCTCAAAACAGCAAACAATACGGTATATGTTAAATTTATCCAACTAATGTTTCTGTGTTGAGCGATCTAAATACTACTGTGAAATTTAAAATAGTGAAGTGATATTTTTATGTACTGGTGATGGTGTGAATGGCCATGTTAACATGAGGTCATGCTTGAGGACACTTTAACGGCTTTCTGAGTAGGAGAGGACATCTTTGTTTTGTCCTCATTGGAGGTCGGAAATTCTGACTTATGAACTTTAGTCAAACACAACATATTTCCCAAAATATAAACAAACTAGTAGCCTATTTTGAACCACCATGACCCAGAGCAGGCAGTTACTAAGGATGACTGAATGGATGCTGTTAATGTATCTGTCATGATTTCCCCTCATGCTCAGCGCTGGTGCATGCAGCGTGCCCTGAAGCTCAAAGTGCGAGGGTGCGCTTCCAGATTTGCAAGTGATATTGACTTTGTTTACGTTCTACATGTGCATCTGTTATGATTTCTGTCCTGTCTCGGCCCCTGTATTGTCACTGATTGTTTACCTTGTGTGTCATCATTGTTCTCAGCTGTTTTGTGTTTCAACCCTTATTACATTTGTGATTTAAACCCCTCATGTGTCTATGTGCTTCGTGAAGTATTACGCTCAGTTGCCATAGTCTCTGTCGTGTAGCAAGCCTTTATTCCTCACTATATGTTTCATGGTTTTGATCTGGTTCTCATCCTTGTCTTGGTCAAGTTTATCCTGTTTGTTCATCGCCTAAGCATTTGCCTGTTTTGATCACGCTATTGTTTCATGCTTTGAATATATCTGCCTATATCTCCTATAATAAAGCTCTTCACTGTGCATGCATCAGTGCATGTCCTCCTTTGCAAAACGTGACAGAACGCAAGAAACCAGAGGCGAGTGAGTCTTGGATGAAGGCCACAGAAGCCTGGCGTAGTGACGTCCGTGGTGGGGCAGGGAGGCCAAGCAGAGCCCTCGGGCGAAACGCGAGATGGAGCAACGTCCTCAGCTGTCCAGCTTGGCTGAGGATGTCACTCTACTTTCCTATTCCACTGAGGTGATTACCCCACCTTCCTGCTACCCTTAGGACATCATTCTGCCTCCATGCTCTGCTGAAGACGTCTCTCCTTCTCTCTGCTTCGATGCCGTATGTCGCTCCCCCTTCCTGCTCCACGGAGGACATCGCTTCCCCTTCATGCTTTGCGAGAGCATCGCTCCCCGCTCTGGCCTAACAGAGAGCTTTACTCACCCCTCTGTTCTCATGGAGAACTTTGCTCCTCCCTCTGGCCTCGCGGTGAGTGTTGCGTTCCCCCTCTAGCTCCATGGTTAACGTCTCTCCCCCCTTGGGCTCTGCCTTGAGCTTCATTCCCCCCCGCTGGCTGCACAGTGGCTATTTCTCCATGCCTAAGCCAGGCAGAGGGATATCGTGTGATCTCTCTGCTGTAAGGAAGAGACCGTCCCACATCCGTACCCCAGAGAACACGCCAAGTGTCCTCTTTACAGTCTGCGAGAAAGAGCACTCAAGGGAACTTTGGAACACTTGGGGACCTCTGGTCTGGGTATCTAGGACCTCCTCCCAGACTTAGTACATGCTTCAGGAGCCATGCATTAAGGGGGGGGGGTTGGTGTAAAGAAACAAAAAGACGCTGTCTTTTCTCAAAATCTCAGAACTTTTCTATCCCTTTAAAAAAAGAGAAGAAAAAAAAAATGGAATGAGCGGGAGAGAAAAATATGAGTGAGAAAATTCAGGAGTGTGTTACGGTTTGCTCCCGTTTCATCATGGGGAACAGTGCACATTTTCTGGGTGAAGTGTTTGGAGTGTAGCATGCGATGGCAGCCTCAAGAGGCTGCGCATGGTAATGCCTACGTTAAGCAGCTCGGCTCGCGACTCGCGCTCTTCTAAGAAGGCGGAACCCAAAGCGAGTTGGGTTTCAGAGCCTCGCGGATTTGGGCTGGCCGCTGCCGAGGCAGCTAGCCGTCTCAGGTACGGGGGATCTCTTATGGATCCGGAAGAGGAGCCAGAGACAAGCGCTGCTCTATGTCTTGCTCTGTCTTCCGGGTTCGGCTCTCCGCTGGATTTTGGAGCTCGCGTCACGACTCCTCCTTCCGCTATGGAAAGCCAAAAGGAAAAAAAAGTGAAAAAAAACACCCACACACAAAAATAAAAGTAACAATTCCTCTCTGACTATGAGGAGCCAGAAGGATGTCCTAAAAACTGAGAGCAGCATATAAAGAGCTGCTTGAAGTGATTACTAAGGCTGGATGAGCCTTTTTCTCCCCAGTGAAAGTAAATCCCTCACACTGCAGAAACTCCCCTTTCTTCCAGAAGTGCATGACAAAATATCAGGCTTCTGGGGGAAAACCATACATAAGCCATATTTATAACCCCACGATGTTGGATTATTCGGCCATTATGGGGAATGAGTGGCATGACTATTTAGCTATGCTGAAGGTGGAGGAGGTGCTTGCGAGCGACCTCTCTCCATCAACGGCAGGTAAAATTAGGGGGGCCGGCTTTGCCATCCAAACCACCATGTAAGGCCACCGTGGCATTGGTGGGCAAGGCTTATGCAGTAGTAGTCTTGCTTGTGGGTCACTGCAGACAATGACAGTGTTGCAGGTCTACCAAGCAGACCTTCTGAGTGAGCTCGACATGTGGCGGCATTCAGCCAATTCCTTCTCTGTTGTCTCGAGCTCACCCGGGCATCCATGAGTGGAGCCCGGGCCAACACTAGTGTGAGGGAGACTCAGAAGGCGAGTATGGCAGCCCGCCAACCCCCGCAGACAGCCAGGGGAACCGGGTGGCCACAATCGCGGCCTGCTACTAGGCCTGATCTGATAATGGTTATAAAGGCCAAGCAGGCAAAGAAGAGGGGCTGTGGAGGGATGTATCAGGGACATGAAGTTGTTAGGGCAGGTAGCCCCCGTGCTACTGTAGGGCCTCCCCTAGCCAAGGCGGTCCCCAAGTTTTCAGTGTTCTCTGGTCAGCGAGCTGTCACAGGGCAATGGAAAAATGATGCTTTACCTCCAATAGAATGTGGAAAAGTGAACATCACTAAAAGACCATCGGGCAGCGTGGAAACTACTGCCAAATGTGTCTCCATGGGTTCTGTTTACCGTATAAAAGGGTTACCAGGTCCAATTTATAGCTCGATCCCCCCGGTTCAGAGGTGTGCTCACCACAGTAGTCAGCACAGACCAGAGCCCGACGTTAGTGCAGGAAGTAAGTTCCCTTTTGGACAAAGGGGCCATAGAACATGTAACCCATTCACTAATGGAGGGAGGTTTTTACAGCCGTTATTTCCTGGTCTGCAAAAAATAGGAGCATGCGGCCAATTTTAGATCTGCGTCATCTAAACTGTACTCTTCAGACATACAGGTTCAAGATGCTGATGCCCAAACTTATTGTTCCACAGATTCAGTTTGAGGACTGGCTTGTGACGATAGATCTAAAAGGTGCACATTTCCACACAGAAATTTCGCTAGCTTTATCCCCTCGCACCTTCACAAAGTGCATGGATGTCACTCTGGCTCCATAGTGACTCCAGGGCATCTGTGTACAAAACTACCTGGATGACGGGTTAATTCTAGCACGATCCAGGGAACTGGCGGTTCAACATCGAGATGTTGTTCTCGCCCACATGAAGAGCTTGTGGCTCAGGTTGAATCTCAGAAAAGTATGCTTTCCCCAGTGCAGTGGACAACTTTTCTAGGGGTTATAAGGATTCTACTATGATGAAGGCGTTTCTATCCCCAACATGCGTAGGGTCAATCCTATCAACACTGAGCAAGATAAAGCTGGATCTTGGAGACTATTGGCTCTTATGGGCCTATTGCACAGAAGGCCGTTCAGTGGTGGCTGAGAAGTTGGGGGTTTCGTCCAAGGACGAAACCTTGGAGAATGATCAGTGTCACGCGGCGATGCCTACGTGCTCTGAGAGTTTGAGTGTCCCCGGTTTCTAGCCTTGGGTCACACTCTAGTGGTGTCTCCTTCGGTAATGACAGACACCTCCCTCACGGTCTTTGGTGCGGCCCTCATCTGGAGCAGATGAGCTTGTGGATGGGCTCCATCCACAAGTGGTGGAGTCCATATGGCGAGGTTTGGCCAAACGGGATTGCATGTGTTTGCCTCCGAGGAGACAACACATGGCCTGTTGTGGTTCGCCCTCACTCCTCCCGCACAATTAGGGTTGGACGCCATGGTGCACATGTGGCCGAGGTCACATCTGTACGCTGTTCCCCCCATCGCTCTGCTCCCACAAATTCTAGCGAGAGTTCGCCAAGACAGTCTATGTCTGCTGCTAGTAGCACCTTATTGGCCAGCTCGAATATGGTTCTGAGAGATATTATCCCTGCGAGATGGCACTCCTTGGGAGATTCCCATCCACAGGGATCCACTGTAGACCCAGTGGACTGTGCAATAGCTACAGTCCTGGAGTTCTTACAGGAACATTTCTCAGTGGGGTGGGCTCCTTCTACAATCAGGGTTTAAGTGGCCGTCATTTCGGCCAGCCACGCCCCTGTTGATGGAGCCTCTGTGGGGCAACATCCTCTAACTTGGTCCTGGAAGATCTGTCAGGTGCCCCATTTGAGCCCTTAGAGTGGATCTACTGTCTCAAGCCGGAGGGGTGATTTATCACCCTCGGCCAGAACTATGGAAACTGTGGGTCTGGCCCCTGAGGGGCACCAGCTCATAGATTCTGGTCTCACAATTGAGATTGTAGAGACCATGTTAAATGTTAGAGCACCATCCACAAGGAAATTATATGCACTCAAGTGGCAGCTTTTTGTCTTGTGGTGTGAGGAACGTCAGCTAGACCCTGTGAACTGCACAATAGCTACAGTCCTGGAGTTCTTACAAGAACGTTTCTCAGTGGGGTGGGCTCCTTCTACAAGGGGAACAAGACGTTGCATAGCTTTGTCATACCAGGGCAGGCCTGTGAATTGCGTCTTTGCTTCAGATAATAGAGGCTGATGGCATGGTTCACAGGTGCCATATTTATATCACGCGACGCGCTTAATTGCCACATCACCTGATCATAGCAGGCCTATAAATAGGCATGATTTTACACAAGCTTCAGATACCGGTCACGCGCAGGAGGCGCTTCCCATAGTGTTATGCTAAACGCGACGTCTCATTCCCTTCTCAGGGGACAGGGTATCCCAGACGTTTTTTGTGCTTTTTTTGTGGAAAACTACTTCAATTGGCGAAATTGCAATTCCACAAAATTGTTTTGCATGGTCTTTTGCAGTGATGTTTGTTTTTGTATGACCTAAGCTGTACTCATGTTTGACTTGTGAATCAAAGATTATTTTTCAGGTCTTTTGTAATCCAAATGCAAGCAATTTTCACAGTGGGTACTAGACTGAAAGAATACATGTTGAAATATCAAGACTTGTATAATACAAGCACATGCAAATATTAACTTTATTATTTCATTTATTAGAAAGCACTAAATACTAGATATTCATAGAATATAAAGAAACAAATGTTTTGTTCAGCTAAATAAGCAATGTTTGCAAACATTTCAACTGAATAGGTCCTGGTGTTATTGTTGTTCAAACAGCAACAGTGACATATCTGAGAAATTTTAAACTGTAGAACACTCCATTCATTAGTTTATGCTAAGTAAGCACAACACACCGGATACACACTTGCACATTAGGTTTACTTAAGCAATATGAGAGGACTGTACATATGTTGTATAGCCTCTAATTTATAAATCATATTCATTCAGATAAATTTAATATTCATATTCAAGAGGGGTGGTGTGATATGTTTCTGTTGATATTTTTCCCCAAGAAGAGCATGTCCAGATCTGGTTTTATTCCTCTTATACCACATTTAAAATAAATAAATTAATAAATAAATACAACTTTTTACAAAAAAGAAAGAAAGAACAAACCACTGTCCATGTCTATTCATAGTTATGATTAATGCTGTGAAATATCCACAAAAAGTTAGTTCTTGTTATCACTTATGTTATAGCAGCTATAAACAGCCATTCCCTTTTCCCTTTGCCATTTTTTCTGTTTATCTTGCTTGAGGTTAATAAAAAAAAAATAAATTGAGAAACTGCAAAGCCTTCCACCATGAAGCCTATCCAATATCAGAAAACTTAAAATCACAGCTTTAGCACTTACTTTTACAAGGTACCAACACTGGAGACTCCTTCCAAATGCTAAATAAATTTCACTGCATCAACAAGTTTTTCTTTTTGTTTATGTGGATTATCCACCAACCATGTCCCCTGTTACTATAGAAATGATAACATATTAGACTGCATTCATATAAAACTGCAATTTGCCTTGCAGCTGAACTACTGACAGAGCTACAGAAATTTAATTAATACCATTTAACCAATCAGAATTGAAAACTCATCAGCACTGCTGTAGACAACAGGTTTGGAGGACTTTGCAACTACATTGTGTATTTAGAATGAGCCAATGGGATGCAGGTGAGACTCATCAGTAACCATGACAACACAATCGAAACTCTGGTCTCTGGCCCTCTTCTTTGATCTGGAGGGTATTACAATGAGATGTTGTGAAGATGATAAGAAGAAGCACTGAAGAAAATGGAGTCTTACATAAGTGATTTACTTAACAATGGTGAATGGTTAATTAGTCAGTGGAGACACATGGTGGTAATGAAATACAAATGATTCAGAATCTGACATTATTTCATATGCATATTCAACATATGCATATACATATGATGCATGCTGATTAACCATGATATGCATGTCATTAACATGAAACATGCCCTATTCTGTGGGGGACTGTTGGAGCTATTTGCTTCAGATCACAAGACAGCCTTTAATTTGTGAAGTTTTCTGTCCTTATTGCCATCAAAAGGCAATAAAGTCCTGACTGACTAATCATCTATCAAGCACAATTGGGTTCTTAGCTAGATGTCAAAGCTATTTCTGAAGAATTATCAGAGGTCAGATTGAGCAGACGCACACAGAAGCAGAGCACATGGTCTTTCTTTCTTTTTTTTCTTAATATGAATGCAATTACTAGTCCAAAATGATAAATTTAGACTTGGCTATTCAATGTGATAAATCACAGCTAATTCTTGGGGATATTTTTAAAAAAATGATCTGTTATTTAACATCAAACATCAAGGTATCTGAAGTCTGTGTGAAATCACGCCTATTTATAGGCCCGCTGTGGTCAGCTGACGTGGCAATTTCGCACGTTGCATGACCTCCGACCACTACAGACAGATTCATAAGTAAGCTGCTTGATCTGTCCCAACTGCGCTGTGTACCTATATATACGGCTGAACTTGATATGGTGACTAGCAATATGGGCACTGTGCTGTCTAGCACGCTAGATAATGTTGCTCCTATCAAATTAAAAAAGGTTAGAGAGAAACATGCTGCTTCATGGTACAACAGTCATACTCATGCTCTCAAGAGAGCAACTCATAATCTTGAATGCAAATGGAAGAAAACAAATCTAGAGTTTTTTTGAATTGCATGGAAGGACAGAATGTCTAGCTACAGACAGGTTCTAAAAGCTGCTAGGGCAACTCGTAAACTCAAACTAAAGCTGCTACGTAAACTCATAGAAAGGAACCAAAACAATCCTACATTTTTATTCAATACAATGTCTAGATTAACAAATAATAAAACGTCGCCCAAACTGAATATTCCAACACAGTTTAGTAGTAATGACTTCACGGATTTCTTCACTGAGGAAATTGAAAGCATCAGGAATATAATTGGAAATGTACAACCAAAAGCAGTATCAAAGGTTTTAGCCTCCAATATTGTTTCCCAAGAACAACTGCAGTTTAATAACGGCTGTTATTAAACCTCTCATTAAGAAACCACAACTAGATCCAAGTAAACTAGCAAATTACAGACCAATCCCAAACATTTCATTTTTGTCTAAAATATTAGAAAAGTTTGTGTCTGCTCAATTATTCTCATTTTTGCAGAATAATGGTATCTATTTTCAGGTTTCAGGCCCCATCTATTTTCAGGTTTCAGGCCCCATCACAGTACAGAGACTGCCCTTGTCAAAATTACAAATGACTTACTTCTAGCATCTGACCATGGCTGCATTTCACTGCTTGTTTTACTTGATCTTAGTGCTGCGTTTGACACCATAGATCATGACATACTTTTAGATAGATTACAAAACTATATTGGTATTCATGGACAGGCAATAAAATTCTTTAGATCCTACCTGTCTGACTGCTACCATTTTTTTTGTTTAAATTATGAACATTCTAACTTAACGACGGTAAAGTATAGTGTGCCACAATTATCGGTATTAGGCCCTCTGCTGTTTTCTTTATACATGCTGCCCCTTGGAAATATTATTAGAAAACAGAGGATTAATTTCCACTGTTATGCTGATGATACTCAGCTATATATTTCAACAAGACCAGCATTTCCTCATTTGTAAGTCGCTTTGGATAAAAGCATCTGCTAAATGAATAAATGTAAATGTAAAACCAGATTACATTTCTACATTTTTCCATGGTAACAGAATTGTTACAGACATTAAAAACTGGATGCCCAGTAATTTTCTTTTACTAAATTCTGACACTGCTAATTGGACCAAAAATCTGTACACAAAATCTCTTAGAATACAATCTGCATTTAGAAGGATGTATGGTTAATTTATCCACTACAGTCAAAGACCTGGGTGTTATATTAGACAGAAACTTGTCATTTGAAAATCATATTTACCAGGTAACAAAAACAGCCTTCTTCCACCTTAGAAATATTTCTAAGCTACATAACATGCTATCTGTTTCTGATGCAGAAAAACTAGTTCATGCATTCATTACCTCAAGACTGGATTATTGTAATGCACTGCTGGGTGGTTGTCCTGCATCCTAAATAAATAAGCTACAGTTAGTTCAAAATGCAGCTGCTAGAGTGCTTACCAGATTATGAAAATCTGAACATATTACCCCAATTTTATCATCTCTACACTGGTTACTTGTTAAGTTCCATATCGATTACAAAATACTGCTACTCGCCTATAAAGCCCTATATGGCCAAGCACCTTTGTATTTAACCAATCTTCTATCATGCTACAATCCTTCATGCTCTTTAAGGTTGCAAAACCTTAAACTTTTGATAATACTGAGGATATCCAAGTCTACTAAAGGAGGTAGAGCTTTTTCACACTTAGCTCCTAAACTCTGGAATAGCCTTCCTGATTATGTTCGGGGTTCAGACACACTCTCAGTTTAAAAAACACATTTCTTTAGCCGAGCATTCACATAATGCATCCCATAACCTTGTACTCCAATCATATCTGATAAAACAATAACAAATGCACCTGGTCATCTCTGCCTGAAATGATCAGCACCTATGCTAAATCTTCTCCATTTGTTTCTTGGTAATTAGTGAATATGCAAGCTCCAGCTGAGAACCAGCCTCTATGAAGATTCCAGATGACGCCAACACCTGCGAAGACTGGATGATACCAACATCTAATCATCACAATAACAAGCTCTACGTGATAGCAGTGGGCCTGACCCGTCTGCTCTCTGGGCCGGCCTGGACCATCCTAGTGCCCGGCTTCTGGAGTTCTTGTGGCTTGGAGGCTAGTCACTGTTGTTGAGGATGGCCCCATATGGACATCCTGGGGACACTTGGATGTCGTGGAGATGGCATTGGACTGCAATTGATATGGACAGTTCTGGTGCGTTGTCTTGGGACTGCAGTTGCGGTGATGGTTTTGTGACTACAATTGCACAAACAGACTTTGAGTTTGGGAATCTCCATCAGTGGACAGTTCATGATTTCACTGGAACATACTTCATGTTGAGACTGTGGTGAATTTCATGATTACACAGTTGCACTCTTTGTTTATCATATAGCATGCAGTTATAGAAGGGATTTATTTATAATTGAACTGTCCAGTGTCACCCAGATGAGGATGGGTTCCCTTTTTGAGTGTGGTTCCTCTCAAGGTTTCTTCTTCATATAATCTCAGGGAGGTTTTCCTTACCATCATCGCCTCTGGCTTGCTCATTTGTGATAAATTTATCAATTGAAAATTAAATCTGAAATGTATATACTTCTATAAAGCTGCTTTGTGACAAAGTCCATTGTGAAAGCGCTATACTAATAAAACTGAAATGAATTGAACTATAAAATGGCACCTGTGAACCATGTCATCAGCCTCTGTTATCTGAAGCAAAGACACAATTCACAGACATACCCCAGTATGACAAAGCTATGCAGTGTCTCATTCCTCAGATGTTCCCTTGCAAAGGGAACTAAACGTTGCGTGAGCTTCTCGCTGTGGGAAGGAGAATACCCACTCCATCATACTGAGGATATGGAATACATGTCCACACTGTAATATTGAATGAATGTGTGCAGCTTAGATCACCCTGCCGTAGCACATACATCTTGTATCAAATATGGCCCACGTTTCTAGGCGATTTATATGCCCCTCCAAATTACGGCCGCTGCAAAGACCGCGATCTGGACAGCCATCTAAGACCATGCCCCAGTCCATGAGGGAGGCATCTGTCTTGCGATAAGGAGATGCCTTTAAAGTGTGACCCAAAGTTAGAAACCGGGGACACCTCCAAATTCTCAGAGCATGTAGGCATCGCCAAGTGACACTGATTACTCTCAGAGATTTCGTCCTCGGACAAAACCCCCATCTTTTCAGCCACCACTGAAATGGCCTCATGTGCAACAGGCCCAAGGTTATGACGTTGGCGGCAGCTGCTGCCATAAACCCCAACAGTCTCTCATAGAGACTGGAGGGGATTCCCAGATTCAGCTTTATCTTGCTCAATGTTGTTAGGATTGACCCTACACATGTTGGGGATAGAAATGCCCTTATCATAGTAGAATCCCATATAACCCCTAGAAATGTTGTCCTCTGCACTGGAGAAAGCATACTTTTCTTGAGGTTCAACCTGAGCCCCAAGCTCTTCATGTGGGTGAGAACAACATCTTAATGTTGAATTGCCAGTTCCCTGGATCGTGCTAGAATTAACCCATCATCCAGGTAGTTTAGTACACATATGCCTTGGAGCCGCAAGGGAGCCAGAACGGCATCCACAGACTTTGGGAAGGTGCGAGGGGATAAAGCTATCTTGATGGGAGGAACCAATATTGGTATGTGTCGCATCCAAACGTGAACCTCAGGAACTTTCTGTGACAGGGCGATATTTCTATGTGGAAATATGCGTCTTTCAGATCTATAGTCACAATCCTGTATGTCCGAAGAGTACGGTTCAGATGACGCAGATCTAAAATTGGCCGCATGCTCCAATCTTTTTTGCAGACGAGGAAATAACAGCTGTAGAAACCTCCCTCCCTCAGGGAATGGTACATGTTCTATGGCCCCTTTGTCCAAGAGGGATCCAACTTCCTGCGCTAATGGTGGGCTCTTTTCTGTGCTGACTACTGTGGTGAGCACACCTCTGATCTGGGGGGGGTCGAGCTCTGAACTGGACCCGGTAAACCTTTCCCTTTCAGTAGTTTCCATGCTGCCAGATGGTCTTTTAGTGACGTTAACTTTTCCACATTCTATTGGAGGGAAAGCATCAGATTGTCATTGCACTGTGAGAGCTCGCTGACCAGAGAACACTGAAAACTTGGGACAGCCTTGGTTAGGGGAGGCCCTACAGTAGTACTAGGACTAACTGCACTAACAACCTCATGTCCCCTGACACGTCCCTCCACGGCCCCTCATGACTGCTCCTTCTTTATCTGCTTGGTATTTATGACCATTCTCAGATCAGGCCTATTAGCAGGCAGCGACTGCGGCCGCCCAGTTCCCCTACCTCTCCGCGGGGGGAGGCAGGCCACCACACTCACCTTCTGTGCCTCCCTCACACTAATTCTGGTGGTATTCAGCCAGTTCCTTCCCCATCGTGTTGAGTTCGCCCAGGCATCCACTAGTGGAGCAGTGGTGAGTTGGCAGTTAAGTCTCCAGGTCACTGATCAGAAGGTCGGGGGTTCAAGCCCCAGCACTGCCAAGCTGCAGTGAGACCAGCGCTCATCTCCAGCTTCTCTTCCAGATCCATATGAGATCCCCAGGACCTGAGCCGGCTGGCCCTAGACACTTAGACACCCTAGACACAGAAAATGTGTCCATCCTGATGAAATGGGAGCAAGGCGTAACGCATTTCGTGAGTTCTCTCACTCATACTTTTCTCTTAATATTTCAAATGGAAAGAAAAGTATAGAGATTTGTCTTTCTTTTTTTATGAAAAGATAGAGAGGAAATGAAGAGTCTTTTTGCAGGCATTACACAAACAACTGACATTCAATCTCGCTGAAGATAATGTGGCTGACGGAGCGGTTCACAGGTGCCGTTTTTATATCACACGATGCGCTTAATTGCCATGCCACCTGATCATGGCAGGCCTATAAATAGGCATGATGTTACACAAGCTTCAGATACTGGTCACGCGCTTCCTACAGCGTGGACAAACCTTAAAAGATAAAAACAAATGCATAGAAAATCTGTTTTTATCACATTTCTTTGATATAGGTGTTGAAAACTCCATATAATAGCACACATTTTCCTCACTACATTGGCACCCATAAAAGAAAAAAGGGCTTCCTAACTCCTAATCCTTATTTAATCCCTGAACCATCAGTGTAGCCTCACCAGCAGCGGTCAGGCCAAGTCTTTATTTGGTTTGTCTTCTCATTATGGATTTTTTACTTCCAAACTTGCAGAAACATTATGTAAACATCATTAAAATGAGATCAAATGTATCAGCACAGTGTCATTCCAATCAAAAATGATGATAACGAGGAAAGACAAAAGGCTTGTACTCTGTAAATACACACAAGATGAGGTAACACCTTCTCAGTTATTCTGCCTCAATGGTATGTAATTAGTCAACTCTTAACTATGTCTTAATTAACATGGACAACCCTGGGTAATTAGTGCCTTGTTTTCCTTTTATCCATAAATATTTAGTATCTTAACCCCCAACCCTCTTTTATGGTGCTAAGTCTCTTGGCTTGCTTTTCCCGGTCAATGTAATTTTCTCTGCAGTCAATAAGCACACTGAAGTCTAGTAAAATCTCTCCTCCTTGTTGCTTCAGAAAGAGATGCTTTGCATCATTGTTATGAGTAGGTATGTGACTCAGTTAGACTTAGAAATAAGGGACCTACGAACAACTACTTTCAGATTAGAGCAGCATGGCTCATAATAATTTACACTATGTAAATGAGTAAGGAATCTTGTCTAAAGTGGTCAATTTTGAACACTTGACTGTACAGAACTGTCCTGGTATGTCTGCCCAACTATACTTCTGCAAATGGAAACAGAAAATAAAACAGAAAGAGAAAGAGAAGGAGAGAGGGGATCGACTAATCAGAAGCTGGCAACATTGAACCATCCTTGGCTGGTTGGCTGCTATCTGGGGAAATCATTTAGTCCAAAAGTTAAAGGCCCAGGAGTCTCAGCCGCAGCATCTGTTGCCTGTTGATAAAGGGTCATTTAGGTCTCAGCTCCCCACCTGCTGCTTCCTCATGCTGATCTCTGACACAGTAGCTAGTCATGTGATTAGCACCAAAAAAATTACATTAAAGAGGGCAGAAGTAACTTCGGTTGTATCTGTTTATATACAGAAATATATATCCTGGCTCGTGGGCCACTGGAATTAAATTTTAAATTTGGAGAATTTTGTCAAAAGTATTGATAATGTATTGAGAAGTTCAGCTCAGATATTTGTGACTTGACTCTGACTTGCAAATCACAGACTCAACATTGGACTCAGGCTTGCAGCTCAGTGACTTGCCTCATACTTACAGCTCAGAAACTCAAGACTTGACCTACAATTGCAGCTCAAAGAATCAAGATTAGTCTCAAACTGAGACTCAATACATGACTCAGACTTGCAGCTCAGAGACTTGAGTCAGACTTTAGAATCAGTCAGCTCATAGAATCAGTAATTAACTCAGACTTGCAGCCATGGGAGGCACAGTGGCCTGACACCTCTGTGTTTGGAGGTTTGAAGCCCACCTACACCCTGTATGCCCAGAGTTTGCATGTTCCCTCTGTGGTTTGGGGGTTTCCTCTGGGTACTCCAGTTTCCTCCCCCAGTCCAAAGACATGCGTTGTAGGCTGATTGGCGTTTCCAAATTGTTTGTTGTGGGTGAATGTGTGTGCAGTTGTGCCCTGTGATGGACTGGCTCCCAATCCAGGGTGTCACCAGCCTCATGCCCCGAATTCCCTGAAAAGTGTCTCTTACCACATAATATGCTGGTTTCTTTACTGACATACAAATATTTTTCTGTAACATTTAATTTTGTGCTGGAAAACTAATGTTTGGAAATCTTAAATGTTTTTGTACTGACTCGATAATGTAGAAGTCACACAAAAAAAAGTTTGTAATAATAAAAAAAAATAAGATGCCTAACACTTATACATATTATAAACGATACATTAAGATCCAGGTGGATGTAAACAGGATGATCTGTGTAAATGGGAGACATGCAACTATCTTAATTAGCATCTTGAATGGCAGTACTAAATGGGGGGGTAAAAAAGATCTTTAAACAAAATAATAACAATTTATATCAATCATCCAGTTCAAAAGTTTACATCCCCCTGGCTCTTAATGTAATGTTTTACCTTCTTGAGCATCAATGAATGTTTGCACCTTAAATAATAGTTGTGTACGAGTCCCTCAGTTGTCCTCAGCATGAAAAGGTGGATCTCAACATCATATAGGGGGTCAAATATGCAGAATATGCTGGAAAAGCAAAGAATGTGCAGGACCTGGAGGATTTTTCTGAAGAACAGTGGGCAGTTTAACTGCTCAGGACAAACAAGGGACTCATGAACAACTATCACAAAACATAAAAAACAGTCATTGATCATCCAGGTACCAAACAGTATTAAGAATCAAGGGTATGTAAACTTTTGAACAGGGTAATTTTTATAAATTCAGGTATTTTATTTATATATATATATATATATATATATATATATATATATATATATATATATATATATATATATATATATATATATATATATTTGAATGGACTATAACCACCGTAAAGTCTAATTGTACTCATGTATGATTTGTGTGCCTGGGTAATTAGTTTGTGTTTCCTTTGGCCACGATGAAGCTAAGGAAATTTCATGTTGTTTTCAGACGTTTGTGTGACTCCAATAAAACAGCACCTGACAGAAATAGAATCTCGAGTGCACCTTGTCAGTGTGTGCTCAGATGCTCAGATTCTGATAGCTGATCAAATGAGCTCTGGAGAACAAACACAATCTAAATGCAATAAAGTGGAATTACTGGTTGAATACTTCCAAAAACATGATATGGGGATTTTACCAAAGCATCTGAAAAAGCTTCTTTAAGCAAGCCCTGGATTTTAGAGACAGTATGACAATATGTATATCCATGGCCAACATGCATCATTCTCCACATACTAATCAATAAATTGTACAGTACCCTAAATACTATACCATACAGGAAACTGGTTTTATATATACATAGATAGTGTCCTACGGTAATGCAGTGTTGTTCTGGTTTTGCACTGGTTTCAAAATGATTAGCAACATTTGACTAATATTTGGTGTATTCTACACTGGAGAGAATGACAGGTTTCTTTTTTCCAAGAATGACATTATTTTTCAAATCATGCTTCACTACTCACACTCACACACTCACTCACTAACTCACTGGTTTACAACATATCAAGTAAATGGAACTAGAACTACAAAAACTACTAGTGGAACTACTACACACTGCAAAATGTCAGAATTCTGGTTGACACTAGAGGTGTGCATCGACTTGGGATCACATAGGACATAACACATACACACACAAAAAAATAATCACAGAAGCAAGGTTTTATTTTAATGCATGTAAGCAATCAGATAAGATTGCAGGGCAAAGAAAGAGCACATTCATTAACAATAATGTGAGTCATTCTGTGATCATTCTCATTTACAAGGTTCATTCATTCTTTCTTAGTGCCTGGTCAGGGTCATGGTGTTTTAAATTTGGTTACTAGGTTGTTTCCATCCATTCATTTTCAATACTGCTTATCCTACACAGGGTCACAGGGAGCCTGGAGCTTATTTATGTGCCATTCCTTTGCACAATCACATAGAGAGAGCATGTCTTTAGACCGGGGAAAACCCTGGAGGAAATGTCCAAATCATGGGGAAAACATGCAATTTCCACATACACAGGGCAGAGGCGGGATTCAAACCTCCAATCGTAGCGGTGCAAGGCAAATGTGTTAACCACTAAGCCACCGTACTCCCACTAGACTGTTCTGGTATCAACTATATTCGCACGAGTACTATAATTCATTAAACTGTGTTGCAGTTAGGCACAAATAAAAATAATAACCGAGCTAGCGGAATTAAAAACAATCCCTTTTTGAGACCAATTCTGAACTCAAATGATGAATCTTCCAGTTTATAAATGATGCCTATTAATCAGATAGAGAAAAACCTTGACTGTTTTTTTTTCCCAATCTTCAACTCAATTCATATTGTTTTGGTGTGTCTGTGCTCACTGTAGCCGCAGATGTGATTTTCTGCAGTTGTAGCCCATCTGCCTCAAGTTTTGCTATGTTGTGCATTCTGTGATCATCTGAGTTATTGTAGACTTACTGTCAGCTTGAACCAGTCTAACCATTCTCCTCTGTCATCTCTCATAAACAAGACGATTCCAGAGAGAGACAGTGGCATGTACACATTTGAAAATTCAACAGACATTCTCCTATTGACATACTTTTTGACGTTTTAGTAATCATATAAATAAATAAAGGCATACCTGTACAGATGAATGCTTCCTGACCATGGAGCAATATGACAGACCAGAGCACAGGTTTATCATTCTGTTGGAGCATGGCTCTAATTAAAAGCTGTAAAATTACATGCAGCAAGTACAAACACATACAGTATTTACCAAGGTGACCCAACAGCTGAATTATAAGTCACTTTATTTTACAGCCCAGCCTGAATACCTCTCTTCAGAATTTGAATTAATGAGTCATCAATTAAGTACAGACTGGAGAAACTAGCCCCTTATGTCCAAGAAATAACCATAACATTCATGTGGATTTCATCTCATGGCATTAAAGTGTGATTAATAGCCGTGATAAATCCAGGGTTACCAGTGAATCCCACCAGACCCCACTCCCATCTGATGACATTCTAATTAAATGCCAAGCAGGAAATGGAGACAACAAGAGATAATCAAGATAAAACCAATTACCCAACATCACTGGCTTTTCCATATTTAGGGATGATGAAAGAAACAACATGCAGGTCGCAAGAGACATAACCTAGCACACAATCTTTCGGGCTATTTCTGCCTGTTATATAAATCACCAATTAGGAAAGCTAAGCATCTAACTGTTACCAATCCATCATTCTCTACAGACCATGAAGGTTGAGTTCAACGAAGTGATTAATGAAATAATACAGTCGCAAACACGTGAGTGGCCGCCCAATTGCGGGACTCACTAGATAAGCAGGTGAGCTGAAATGAAAGAGAGCTGGGATGGTCTAATTAAGAGTTTTTTGGCATAGTCCCAGAGACTGGAGTTTTTGAGTTGTGGCCTCTAAATTCAGGCTGACAGGGATTTTTTATCTCAACTTCCCTGCGCGGCTGTCATATCTGTGCAGTGTAGCTGTGCTCGCACTCTCATGCTTCAGTGGCATGGTTAATGGGAGCTTTAGCACTCCGATGAAAGATGAGATGGTAGAAGAGGTTGACCATGCTAATGCGATACTGTGGTGAGTTTTCTATTTCCAAGTCTGCCCCTGTGATCCGAAAATCAGAATTCTTGAGTAGGACTATGTGGAGTAAGTACATCTCTTGGCAGTAGATACTTGTGGATAGTGGAAGCCGGTAATATATCATACAGTATTTGGCAACTAGAGAATGGATTATTTTGCTATATTTATTCATCCACCAATTTACCCAAATGACAGTGATATGATTTTATTTCTCATTTGAATAATTGATGATGCTTGATTGGTGTGATGGAACTGCAATATGTTTAGCATTTACTGTAGGTTTTAAATGTCCTAAACTATATATTGAGTGCCAGAAAAGGAGGAAATTACAGTATTAGAAAGTGCACAGCTTTTTGGTAAATGTAAATTATGACAGGAAAAACATGGATAGATTTTTATTGATTTAATTATTGTATATTACTTTGTTGTCTGTTTTAAGGGATTAATTTTTAGCATTCAATTAGAAACCCATCAGTAAATCAATTGTAAGGCATCATGTACAAACACTCAAACACTCTTTCACACCTAGGGGCAATTTAGCATAGCCAGTCTGGAGGAAACCAGAGAACCTGGAAACTCCATACAGACAGTAACTTGAGCTCAGTTTGGCTTTTCCTTCTGCATATTTATTTTTTGAGGTGTCGTAATACACAGTTTCAGCAGTCCAGGAGCCTGTTTTTTTCTGCATGAACTGATGAGAGACTGTCTACATGACCTGCCCATAGAGCAACTACTACATGAACCTCCAGAATAATACCTCCAGATATCCAGAATAATGCCTCCGTCATGGTCATACAACTGCTGATGGACAGACGAGAGAATAGGTGAATGAACTAGAAAGAAAGCGAGCACAAAAGAGAGAGCGAGAGAGAGGGTGGTGTATTTTGTTGCTCCAGTAATCCCAGACAGTCAGGTCTCACTCTTCTAAAACTTCTCACTCCAAATGAGATCTCCCGGGAAGAGAAGAGCTCAGATAAGAAAAGTCCTCTGCTGCCCCCCGCCCAGAGACTCTCCATCCCTGGCCTTGTCTCACCCAAATTTCTGTACAGTGTGTTCTGCTCTTTTGGGAAAAGATGGCACAAAAGGTCAATGTGAGATAGAGAATGTGGGCAAAACACATGGTAAATGTAAAAATAATAGAAGCAATCCATCTTTCATTTGCCAAGGTAAAAATGACAGTAAGATGATTGTATGGTGGAGTAAAAAGGAACGCGAACTAATCTGACTTCATCTATTAAATGTGATGCTTCTCTTAATAAGAGCTGACAAGCTGGGGAAGGAGAACGATAACCTTGCTCTGCTAGTGAAGGAGAAAATGTGGAGAATATGCAGAAGCACTACAGTTTTTGTAGAAGCAGGACAGAGCTGGACATTTATGGATGATTGTATGATTGGGTAAAATTTACATATTCATACTGTCCTATATGTCCTACTGATCCTCAAGGGACCTTTGGTTTCCATTGAACATGTAAACACTAAGTAAGGGAGCAGGGAGCATGAACAAGGAAGAAATTTACACACAGGACCAAGCCTGACATTTATGTATTGGGATGTGCGTACCTTGTGTAAACACATATATCCTGCATGTCCTACTGATCCCCAGTGGACCTTTGGTGCACAAGTGAACACAAATAAGGCAGCCCATGTGAGTAAGAACCATGTAACCAAGTTGCTCTGGTTATTTAACTCATATATTATATGCGCTAAAATATAACTTCATTTCAACACTCGAGGTGTTCACATTCTCCCCAACATGCCAGTTTTTTATCCCCACCTCAGTCGACTGTCCTTCAGCCATCTCATCAGGGGTTACCTGGTAAGCTTAAAAAAAGATTTGCTTGGCTTACAGGCTTTGGAGTACCACTTAAAGATCCTTTTTCAATCCAAAGTGAATGGCAGTTATCCCCTAGTGAGGTGCAGACAACGCAGTGTAGTCATTAGTGGCTCAGCTAAAGTACACAGCAGAGAGCAAATCCAAGTATTGACAAAAAGTGAATGGCAGAGACAATCAAATAAATCAGAAGGTGTGCTTGAGGGCACATCATTCTGAATTCAAAACCTGATTCACCTCTATCTGCAAGCCATGAGGGAAAAAATACAATACATGAAGCAAGGTAAACAGACTCTTGAAACTATTCTAATGTGTTGGTAATGTGTGGTTATTTTAGGTAATACCATCCATCCATCCATCTTCTATACCGCTTATCCTTCTTGAGGGTCACAGGGTTTTAGGTAATACACAAGGTTGTAAACTCACCATGTTCTTATCAAGGGACGTCCAAGAATCAAGAACCAAGAATAAACAAGGTACATGCATAATCCACAATGAAAACAAAAGCGATGGTCAAAACCAGGAAAGAAGGAATATAAGGCTTGGACTTAATGGGACAGATGAAAAACACTGCAGTCTCTAACATGGTTTTAAGCTTAATTGTATTCTTAGACCCTAAACTACTTGTACTAGCATGAGGATAATGTTTAGTGGAGACCACAAAGCACTTGTGTAAGTCACTTTGGATAAGGGCATCCACTTAATGCTTTAAATGTAAAAGTACATGAAATCATCCCTGATGAACATCCCATTTAGAGTAAACAGCTTAACCTATGATTTTAGTAGCTGGTATCTGGTCAGAGCAAACTTGATTTTAGTGAGGAGATTTAATTATCATGGTGTAAAATGATACCATAAAATAAAAAGTACCAAGACACATTTTGGGTTTCAAGATTGAAAGGGCATAACATAACAAAATACAGCATAAATGGATATTTAGAGTTGGAATGTGGTAAGCAGAATGAGATTCACAATAAACTTGAGTACAAGACCCTTGCAAACAATTAAACTGGAAATTAAACAAAAGTAACAACAAATTCATTATGTAAACACTACAAAAAAGCTTGAATTATCTATTGTGTATCCATTACTTATTGGTAATTATTATTATGCATTTTGAGAAACTTAAAATAGCAACATCTTTTAAAGTTTATTTTTACTGCAATTGTTATATTCTATATACAGAAGTCTTTATAGTATGTACTGGTGCATTCCCATGAAACATGACTGAATAAAGGCTGTAATGGAAAATGATTAATACAAAATGATACGTTTAATGTTGACAGTGTAACTAATGAATACACTACTATGGTTAGTAAGATTAATATGATACCAAAGTTTCACTTCTGAGGTTATAAATGTCAGTGGGGCAACTATTTCCAGTTCTGGGTCTTAGGTCTCTAATTCTGTCTTTGTTGGGTTACAATGTTCCCGGTCCAAGAGAACTGTATGTTGTGTCACGCTTGACGCTTTGGGAACGCCGCTTGGTGTGAAATCACGCCAATCAGATTGACCTGCCTCAGTCAGGTGATGAAGTAGAAACATGTCAGGAAGACATTCTAAGGCACCCACAAACTATGTCATCCAGCTTCTTTGTTTTCAGGAAGTGCATGTCTGTGTTCTATATGTGATTGTCTGTCATATTGTTTGTCCAAATAGGGGATTCAGAAGTTGTGTTCTCGCATTCTCACATCTATCTACTCCTCCCTTCAGTCGAGTCTGTTGGGCTGTTATGAATGCAGAATATTTATGAGGAAATATTTCTTGTCATATTTAAAATCACATGGAAGTTGTATGCTCTATTACGCGTTTCTTTCACATCGTGATTCCAGTGACGTAGTGGGACCCGATGACTACCAGGTTAGTGCTGTGGATTCTACAAACGCTTCAAATTTGCCCACGGGGAAGTGTATGCTCTACATACGTGTCACTTCACTTGCAGATAGAGTCAGTTAGACACTGTCACTGAGGTGCGGGGGCTTCAAGATGTTTCGCTGGCAGACTGGAGGTGTGGTACTTATCGGCTGACTGTGTAGTTGCTGTTTATGTGGTCACATGCTCATTAAGGGGCAAAAGGAATGAGGGACGATAGTTGGCTTAGATTGAGTTATTTAAACCGTGCTCTCTTACGTGCGGTTTCTGGATGTTTTATCCAGTTTGGACACTGTTATCTAAAGTTGCTTTTCCCACATCAACATTCCTCCCCCCATTCCTCAGTTGACGCTGTTGGGGTGGTTATGAGCCTATATATTTCTGAAAGAATATTTTCTCATATTTAGGGGGAAAGTCCTTACCACAGGAAGCCATATTTTAGGTCACCTGGTGGGACTAAAAGTTGATCTTAAGTGGTCTTCCAACACCAGGCTTCTGGGTGGGCCTTTTTGGAGTGTAGCTGAGCGTAGATTCCATTACCTGAAACCAGGCTCATCATACGTGCAGTTTCAGTAAGTTATGTCACATTCTATCGTATTATACATTCAGTTCGAGTACTCATTCGTCACGATAAGATCTAAATGTCGCACACTCCCACATATACCCCACCCCCCCTTCAGCTGAGTCTGTTAGGGCTAGTATGAATGCCGGGTATTTCTGAGGAAATATCTCTTCTCATATCTAAAAGGGGAATATTGCTGAAGACAAACATCCTACCAAGGTAGGGGCTGAGGCCCAGGGAATGGAGTGGTTGAGGCCACGCCTCTTTCCCAATAGCTCAAGGGGTTCGTCAAATCCAGTAAAGTCTGCTGCTGGTAGCTGCTCTTTGACCAGCTACAAGTATGGTTTTCAGACATCATAGCACAGTAGAGGCAGTGTAGACTATAAGTCTGGCCCTTGAGGGGGTACCAACTCCTAGGCATCTCTCAACTGAAGTTGGGAGAACATTTTCAATACTAGAGCTTTATCCACAAGGAAGTGTACAGCCTAATATGTGTCTATTCTTTTGTGATATAAATATTACCAGTAGAACCGGTAACTGAGGTGCTGGGATTCCACAGGGGTGCATTCAAGCAGACTTAGGTGTTTACACTCGAGGGTGTGGCTTCCTATAACTCATTACCTGAGGGTATGCTATACGACGAGACATTCTAATTTTGTTCAAGAAGTGTTTTTGTGCTTATATACTTCACAGACATTTTTTGACAGACATGGTTCAGTATGCCATAGTGCGTATTCTCGTTCCCAAAGCATCAAGTGTGATGCAACATAGAGTTCCCTTGGAGAGGGAACGCCTGGGTTATGTTTGTAACCCTGTTCCCTGAGAAGAGAACGAGACGTTGTGTTGTGACATACTTTGTCAAGCCTGCGAATTGTGTCTTCCTTCAAACAAATAGAAGCTGAATGACATAGTTTGTGGGTGCCTTATACAGTCTTTCTGATACGTTTCTACTTCGTCACCTGACTGAGGCAGACCAATCTGATTGGCATCATTTCACACATATTCAGACACCGTTTCTGCCAAGGGGCTTTCCAAAAGCGTAAAGCGTAACACAGCATCTCATTCCCTTATCAGGGAACAGGGCTACATACGTGACCCAAATGTTCTCCACATGAGTTTCCTCTGGGTTCTCCAGTTTCCTCCGATCTCTCAAAACATGTCAATAGGTGGATTAACTATATTGCACCTAAGTGTGAATGAGCGTGTGCATGGTGCTCTTTTCATGGACTGGCGTTCCATTCAAGTTGTACTCCTGCCTTGTGCCCAGTGTTCCTGGGATTGGCTCTGGGGGAAGTAGAGGCTCAGTGGTTAAGGCTTTCAAGTACTTATCAGATTACTCTGTCTTCAAATTCAAGTGCTGCAAAGTTGCCACTGTTGTATCCTGCATCAATTGTAGGTCACTCTGGATGAAAGCATCAGCCATAAGAGCAAATGGAAAATGTCCAGATTATTCCAGAGTAAGATAAAGCTGTTATTCCATATGACTGTGACAACACTCTTATGAAGACCATGTGAGTTGCTGCGTGGTGGGAACTACATTAATGCACCCTAGTTCAAGGGTATATGAAACAGACTCATTCATTATTATTCTGCAGAATCTTTACAAGAACTAACTTGCAAACCTCAGCACTATGAGCTTACTCACAAATTTACTCTCCAAGTGCCCAACCAAAGTTTTGTATAGGTCATCAATCTTAGATGGTATATATATTTATTCCATCTACTTTTCACAGTATAGTGATGAGGCTTGTCTTTTCAACTCAAATACTGCTGCAAAGCAAGGTTACTATCAAACCCACTGGCTGCATTACTATAAATCAGACTTTCTCTCATTGCCTCAAATGAAAATTGTAGCCAGTGGAGTAATGCTGATGCAGATAACATTTGTGAGGAGGCTTTTATAACCTACAACATCTCCATTTTTTGTGCTCAGTCTGCAGTACTTTCTGGATATGGGCTTTTTATACTTCCATTCTCTGTGTGTCTCTCTGTGTGCTTGTGTGTGTGTGTGTGTGTGTGTGTGTGTGTAGGTTTTAAATGTTTAATTGTGTTGTTTGGTTAAGCAATACAGAGCTCAGTGCTCTTTTAATAACATTTTAATCATCTTCTTTGTGCATGTTTAATGAAATCCCATGTCCTGCAGCTTGACCGGCTGAATGAAAAAGGTTAATTTATTTTAAGGGCATGTTTTCATAGAAATGTAATACTGGCCCTCAAAGATGACCAGTGTTTATGAAAGACCACAGCCACTTGATGATGAAAGGTTTGATGGATTTTGCTTGAAATAGTCATGTGAAAAAATAAGCACACCCCATTCAAATTGTTGCCTTTTTTGACATATTTCGACAAGCAAACATTTGATCGTCTTTTAAACAGTGCCTGTTAATGAAGTTGATATACTTGAACAAAACCACTAGAAAAAATTGTTTTTTCAATCATTTATTCAACAGAAATATCAATAGGATGTTATTTTTGTCTGTGAAAAAAGTAAGTACACCCTTGGCCTTAGAAGCGTCTGGGTTACGCATGTAACCCTGTTCCCTGAGAAGGGAACGAGACGTTGCGTTTAGCATAACAGTATGGGAGCGCCCTTGCGCGCATGACCGGTATCTGAAGCTTGTGTAAAATCATGCCTCTATTTATAGGCCTGCCATGATCAGGTGACATGGCAATTAAACAAGTCGCATGATATATATATATGGCACCTGTGAACCACGCCGCCAGCCTCTATTATCTGAAGCGAAGACGCAATTCACAGGCCTGCCCTGGTATGACAAAGCTATGCAACGTCTCGTTCCCTTCTCAGAGAACAGGGTTACATGCATAACCCAGACGTTCCCTTTCAAAGGGAACTTCGATGTTGTGTTTAGCATAACAGTATGGGAACGAGAATACCCACTCCGTCATACCGAGGGTACAGCCTGATAAAAAAATACCCAACCCCGAGGGTCACTGCAAGACACTCGAGCCCAGGGTGGAATGCACATCCAGGCTGTAATAACGAATGAATATGTGTGGCGTAGACTATCCTGCAGCAGCAAACACATCCTGTAAGGATACCCCTTTGGACAAAGCCTTTGAGGAGGCGACCACCCTAGTGGAATGAGCCCTTATGCCCAGAGATGTGGCGAGACCGCGCGCCTCGTAAGTCATAGAGATTGCTTCCACTATCCAATTAGAGATGCGCTGTTTGACACAGCATCACCTCTACTGTCGCCGCCAAATTAAACCAGCAGCTACTCCACTGGCCAGAGCGGTGGACGTAAGTACAGAGAGCCCTTAATGGACACAGCAGGTGCATCCTCTCTTGTTCCAGTGTGAGGAACGGAGGAGGGCAGAAAGCCTGCAACACCACAGGGTGGGCAGCCGATGTAGGCACCTTAGGAATATAATCCGGCCTAGGATACAGGAAGGCCTTGGCTAATCCAGGGGCAAAGTCAAGGCAGGAAGGCGCAATAGAGAGAGCTTGTAGATCTCCCACTCGCTTGAGAGATGTCAGGGCCAGCAGAAGAGCTACCTTTGGAGTCAGAAGCTTCTCAGAGGCTGACTCTAAGGGCTCAAATGAGGCCCCTGACAGACCTTCCAAGACCACAGAAAGGTCCCAGGAAGGTATGCGTGGCCTGCAGATGGGCCTCAGCCGCCTGACAACACGCATGAACCTCTGAGTTAGAGGATGTTGCCCCACAGAGGCTCTATCAACAGAGGCATGGCTGGCCGAAACGGCGGCCATGTAAACCCTGATTGTAGAAGGAGCCAACCCTGCTGAGAAATGTTCTTGTAAGAACTCCAGGACTGTAGCTATTGCGCAGTTCACTGGGTCTAGCTGACGTTCCTCACACCACAAGACAAAAAGTGTGGTGCTCTAGCGTTTAACATGGTCTCTACAACTTCAGTTGTGAGACCAGAATCTATGAGCTGGTGCCCCTCAAGGGCCAGACCCACAGTTTCCATAGTTCTGGCCAAGGGTGATAAATCAGTCCTCCGGCTTGAGACAGTAGATACCTGTGGATGGGAATCTCCCAAGGAGTACCGTCGAGTAGGTAAATTATCTCCGAGAACCATATTCGAGCCAGCCAATCAGGTGCTACTAGCAGTAGACGTAGACGGTCTTGGCGAACTCTCGCTAGAACTTGTGGGAGCAGAGCAATTGGGGGAAAAGCATATAGACGTGACCTCGGCCACGTGTGCACCAGGGCGTCCAGCCCCAATGTTGCGGGAGGAGTGAGGGCGAACCACAGCGAGCAGTGTGTTGTCTCCTCGGAGGCGAACACATCCACTTCTGCTTGTCCGAACATCTGCCATATCCACCACTTGTGCATGGAGCCTCCAACCCCCAGGCCTCAGCCCCTGCCTCGACAGGATGTCTGCCCCTACATTCTGGCTGCCCGGAATGTACATTGCATTCACTGACAAGAACTTTCCCTCTGCCCAGAGAAGGATTAGTTGTGCCTGCCTGAACAGGGGGCGTGAACATAACCCTCCCTGGTGGTTGATATATGAGACCACCACTGTGTTGTCTGACACAACTGGCACATGGTGACTTCTCAACTGAGGAAGAAAGAACTTCAGTGCTAGGAATACGGCCCGCATCTCTAGGCGATTTATATGCCACTCCAGAAAAGGGCTGCTCCAAAGATCGTTAGCTGGAGAGCCATCTAAGACTGCACCCCAGCCCATGAGGGACGTGTCTGTCATTACCGTCTTGCGATAAGGAGACGCTCCTAGAGTGTGACCCGAAGTTAGAACTGCGGACACCTCCAAATACTCAGAGCACGTAGGCATCACCGTGTGACACTGGTTACTCTCAGAGGTTTCATCCTTGGATGAAACCCCCGACTTTTCAGACACCACTGATACGGTCTCATGTGCAATAGGCCCAACGGTATGACGTTGGCTGCTGCCGCCATAAGGCCCAACAGTCTCTCGTAGAGACTAGAGGGGATGCCCAGACCTAGATTTATCTTGCTCAAAGTTGATAGGATCAATTCTATGCGTGTTGGGGATAGAAACGCCCTCATCATAGTAGAATCCCATATAACCCCTAGAAAAGTTGTCCTCTGCACTGAAGAAAGAATACTTTTCTTGAGGTTCAACCTGAGCCCCAAGCTCCTCATGTAGGGGAGAACAACATCTCGATCTGGATCGTGCTAGAATTAACCAGTCATCCAGGTAGTTTAGTACACGGATGCACTGGAGACCAAGGGAGCCAGAGCAGCATCCATGCAATTTGTGAAGGTGCAAGGGGATAAAGCTAGCTCGAAGGGAAGAACCCGAAATTGGTATGCGTTGTCTTCAAACGCAAACCTCAGGAACTTCCTGTGACTGGGCGATATTCCTATGTGGAAATATGCATCTTTCAGATCTATTGTCACAAACCAGTCCTCGAACTGAATTTGTGGCACGATAAGTTTGAGCGTCAGCATCTTGAACCTGTATGTCCGAAGAGTATTGTTCAGATGACGCAGATCTAAAATTGGCCGCATACTCCCATCTTATTTGCAGACCAATAAATAACGGCTGTAAAAACCTCCCTCCCTTAGTGAACGGGGTACATGGTCTATGGCCCCTTTGTCCAAAAGGGAAGCTTCCTTTGCTAGCATTGGGCTCTGCTCTGTGCTGACAACTGTGGTGAGCACACCTCTGAACCGGGGGTGTCGAGCTCTGAACTGTACCTGGTAACCCTTTTCTATGGTAGACAGAACCCATGGAGACACATTTGGCAGTAGTTTCCATGCTGCCAGATGGTCTTTCAGTGATGTTGGCTTTTCCACATTCCGTTGGAGGGAAAGCATCAGATTTCCACTGCCCTGTGACAGCTCGCTGACCAGAGAAGGCTGAAAACATGGGATGGCCTTGGCCAGGGCAGGCCCTACAGTAGCACTGGGGGCTATCTGCCCTAACAACCTCATGTCCCCTGATATGTCCCTACCTGATACGTACCCACCTGTTAGCAGGCTGTTGCTGCCCGGTCCCCCTGGCTCTCTGCAGGGGTGGCAGGCTGCCACACTCGCCTTCGGTGCCTCCCTCGCACTAGCGCTGGCCCGGGCTCCACTCATGGATGCCCGGGCGAACTCAATACAACGGGGAAGGAACTGGCTGAACGCCGCCGTTTTCTGTTTTGCCTCGCGAAACCTGTCGGCGGTGGCATTAACCGCACCGCCAAACAGGCCGGAGGGTTTAACAGGGGCATCCAGCAAGGAGACCTTATCTTTGTCCCCCATCCCTGAGAGGTTGAGCCATAGGTGCCTCTCCGCCACAACCAGGCTACCCATTGAACGGCCGGTATGACGGGCCATTTGTTTGGTCACCCGGAGAGATAAATCTGTGGCGCGGCACAGCTCTGCCACTGCCTCAAACCCAATTCCTTCCCCAGTATCGAGCTCACTCAGCAGGTATGCTTGGTAAGCCTGCAACACTGCCATTGTATGCAGTGACACACAAGCAAGACCCGCTGCCGCATAGGCTTTGCCCACCAATGCCGTGGTGGCCTTACATGGCTTAGAAGGTAAAGTTGGCCTCCCTAAATTACCTGCCATTGATTGAGAGAGGTGGCTCGCAAGCGCCTCCTCCACCTTCGGCATCGCTAAATAGCCATGCTGCTCACTCCCCATGACGGCTGAGTAATCAGATGTCGCGGGGTTATAAACACGGCTAGTGTATGGTTTTCTCCAGAAGCATGATATCTCATCATGCACTTCTGGAAAAAAAGGGAGTTTTCTGCGGTGTGAGGGAGATTTATATTTATTTTCACTGGAGAGGAAGCTCTCATCCAGCCTGCTACAAGCCACTTCCTCTTCCCCGGGCCAGTCTATATTCAACTTTTCAACTGCCCTAGTAATCACCTCAAGCAGCTCTTTATATGCTTGAGAGCTGCTGTCGGTTTTTGGTGCAGTGGCACCCTCTACCGACTCCTCAGAGTCAGCGAGGGTGTTTTGGCTTTCCATAGGGGAAGGAGTAGTCGAGGCAGAGAGCCAGACCTGGAAGACAGAGCAAAAGATAGAGCAGTGCTCGTCTCCGGCTCCTCTTCCAAATCCATACGAGAACCCCATGACCTTAGCCGGCTGGCTGCCTCGGCAGCGGCCGGCCCAGATCTATGAGGCTCTGAAACCCAACTCCCTTCGGACGAGAAGAGAGCGAGCCGAGAGTGGAGATGCCTAATTGTGAAATGTTCACAATGCTGACAGACAGACCCCTCGAGGGCTGCCGTCGCATGCTCCACGCCCAAACACTTCATACAGAAAGCGTGTCCGTCTCCTCCCGTGATGAAACGGGAGCAAGGTGTAACTGACTTTCTGAATTCTTTCTCGCTCATTCTTTCTTTCTCTTTTCTTTTCTTTTTTAAAAAGGGATAGAAAAGTTTAGAGATTTGAGAAAATATAGAGTAGAAATGAAGCGTCTTTTGTCACACGAACAACAGACATGCAGTCTCGCTGAAGAAAATAAGGCTGGCAGCATGGTTCACAGGTGCCATATATATATCATGTGATGCGCTTAATTGCCACGTCACCTGATTATGGCAGGTCTATAAGTAGAGGCATGATTTTACACAGGCTTCAGATACTGTTCACTTGCTGCCTAATATATCCCACACCTTGACAGGTGCCATTGTATTGAGATAATCAATGTTATTCACTTCACCTGTCAGTGGTTTTAAAGTTATGGCTGATCTGATCTTTCAGAGAATTGAGGAAATTCACTGACATTTCTACTGTCTTTGGATAAATGAGCATTAGCAATGGTGGACTGACACGTAGAGTAAAGACTGTGCTTAATGTGTGTTTTCTGATACAGCCAGAACAGTCACAAAATACACACACACAGACATAGCATCAGGCTTGATCTAGAGTGACACAGCTTAATAGCACTGACAGCACAGCATTGCTCGCATGTTAGGCCATTTTAGAGACATCTCACAGCATGGCCGGCATTTTATATCACTGCCGAGTCGCCTGCACAACCAATTCGCACCATGAGCCTATAACAGAATAATGCAGTGTCTCTTACCCAGTGCAAAGTTAAATAAATAGGAAATTTACTGCCATGTCACTATTGGTTTTTGTAGAAATGAACAGAAATTAGGAATGAAAGGTGAAAAGACTGCAAAAAGAAGGTGAAAAGGCGCAAACGGCACAGCAGCATTGTTCCCTGATCATTAAAACGCATAACCTCTGAGGCATCGTTTTATGCAAAGCTAGCAACTGCATTGAGGTAAATGAGAGAAGGAAGGAGCTGATAAAGTCGAGAGAAGGGGGTCTGTGATTTTAATTGGCTTTTTGTTTCCATCAGTCCCAGATGAGCTGTTATTTATGAATTTGATCTTTTGCAGTCGCTGGAAGCTAACAAGGCTGCATGGTGAAAAACCTGGCCTGTAATGAACACCCCTATGTGTCTGAAGCCCTGCTTCATGCTGAATGCAGAATATGTTTGAAGCTACCATTGGAAGCAACAGTCTTGACCTTGAGTGTGTGTATACATTTACGTAACTGCTAGATATGGCTTTAAGAGAATGGGGATTGAAAAAATGTGCATAATTGGCACAATCCTATAGTAGCACCATGAGTTGCTGCGGTAAATACTAATGTTACTGAGATCTCTGCTGAGGCACCCTTGGAGCATGAGAAGGCTGCGAGACAGAATTGTGTGAAAATACTGAAAGAGTCCAAGTGGCAGCAAATCAGATTAGCATATGCAAGAAAAGGGATTGAATAAGCAATGCCTAGACAGACAGATAAAATGGGTCTGAGTATATACAGACAATATTTAGCTTTTTATGCAGGATAGAATAGCCCTGACCTTGGCATGGCTGAATTTAGGGGGATGAAATGCAAGCTTGACTCATAGGGTTAAATAAATTATGCAAAAGGTGCAAAGGCTTGATATATAAACACACATACACCCACTTAGTGGCTACATAGTGCTTATTCACATGTGAGATTGCACACTGTGTGCTAATTTGAATTTTTTTTTTTTAAACAAGGGGCAAGAGAAGATCGATGAGTCATGCAGCTTCCTAAAGACTTGCCAGTTTGCCAGATTGCTCATCTGATGGTACAGAGTTCCTAAAGGAAATATGCAAGCATTCGATATTGATTTAAAAATATGTGCTAGACTTTACGATTTTTAAACCACTGTCCACTTTATTAGGAACACATATGCACCTGTTCATTCATGCAGTTTGTCAATCATGTGGCAGTAGTGCAATACACAAAATCATACAAATACAGGTCAAGAGTGTGTAGAAATTGTCATGGTCATGGTTTGGCTGGTTTAAATATTAAATATAACTGTTGATCACCTGGGATCTTCATGAAGTCTTTAGGGTTTATATAGAATTGTGCGGAGGAAAGTGACAGAAATGCCTTGTTAATGAGAGAGGTCAAAAAAGACTGGTTCTAGCTAACAGGAAGGCTATAGTTGGTGAAATAGCCACTCTTTACAATCATACATGTACAACATGTCAAACCTTGGATTCATTGGATACATTGGATTTCATTCCTGTCAGCCAAGAACAGGAATTTGAGGCTACAACAGAGTATTTTGTTGATTTATTTATTTATTATTTCAAATAAAATGCACTTTATTTATTTTGCAGTAATCATAGATTGTTTGCACTAATTATGGACCTTACAGATGTCAAAGTTGTGGTTTTGTTTTAATTCATTGTCACAGGAGTTTTGTTTGAGCGCTGAATCAAACAATTCCAGCTTGCCAGCAGTTCCTACATCAAATTATTATAAGTTAAAGAGCCCTCTTACAACAATTCCCCAGTCTGTCCATAACATTGTACTTTATGCTAATCACTTATGTCTGGAACTCACTGTTTTTAAATCACACTAATCACTTCTCATCTTCTACTGCCAGCGGTGCTAACTGGCTGACTGTCCACATCGCGCTGTATTCCGAGCTCATTTTGAAAAAATGCAGAAGGAGATCTTGCCACATGCAGTGCGATAGCAAGCCGTCTCGTGAATATTTAACATCACACCCACACCATTCATGCAAAATTGAAAAGTGGCACAGCCATAGAGGAAAAATGGAGTGCATTTCTTTGTGCAGCTGCTGGTTTATCAAAAACTTTTATCTAGTCCCTCAGCTGGATGTCTGACTATACACCAAGACTAAAATCTCAAGAAATATGGCTATTTATCAACTTGTATTTACCCAATAAATAAACAAAATGCCCTTGAGAAAGTTACCACCACATCAGCAAAATTCCCCTAATTCTAACTTTTCTAAGAACAGAAAATTCACATTGGGTTTTGCAATCACAACCTTGAATTTGGACAGTTCTTCACTTCACTGAATATGAATCAGTCAGTCCAAATTCATTTGAACAAACAGATGGTTCTCTATCAGATGTGAACAGAGACATACAGCCAGGTCTATAACTATTTGGACAATGACATTTTTTTTTGTATATTTGCCTCTGTACACCACCACAATGGATTTGTTTGGAATGAAGCAATCAAGATGTGATTGCATTCAATGACTGCCTGAAGTCTGGAACCCATGGACATCACCAAATGCTGAGTTTCCTCCCTTGAGATGCTTTGCCAGGCCTTTACTACAGCCACCTTCAGTTGCTGCTTGTTTGTGGGGCTTTCTGCCTTCAGTTTTGTCTTCAGTAAGTGAAAGGCTTGCTCAGTTGGGTTGTGGTCAGGTGACTGACTATGCCATTTATGAACATTCCATTTCTTTGCCTTAAGAAGCCCTTGGGTTGCTTTTAAAGTATGTTTTGGGTCATTATCCATCTGTACTGTGAAGTGCCATCCTATCAGTTTTGAGTAGAAAGTACAGCTCTATACACTTCATAATTCATCCTGCTACTTCTATCAGCAGTAACATCATCAATAAACACCAGTCTAATCTGGCCTTTCTGTTCTTGAGTGTTACCAGGGGTCCGCATCTTGAGGTAAACCGTCTGTATTTACATTCATGAAGGTGTCTCTTGATTGTAGACTTTGACAAAGATACGCCTACCTTGTTGTGAAAGGGGCTTTTGGTGTAATTGAGCTTGCCAGTGAATTCCTTCTTTTAAGAATGCACGAAATTGTTGATTTGGCCACTGATAAAGTTTTTCCTATCTCTCTGATAGGTCTGTTTTGTTTTTTTGTTTTTTAGCCTAATGATGGCCTCCGTCACTTGCATCGACACTTCTTTGGACTGCATATTGAGAGTTCCCATGAACAGCTACCAAATGCAAATTCAACGCTTGTAATCAACTCCAGACTTTTTATCTCCTTAATTTGTCATGAACTAATGGGGAAACAGGTCACACCTGTCCATGAAACTGCTTATCAGTCTATTGTCCAATTACTTTTGAGCCAGTGAAAATGGTGAGACTTTGTAAAAATGCCTGTAATTCCAAAGCTGCTAATGCAATACTTTTTGTTACACTCTTTGAATTAAAGCTGAAATTCTACACTACACATCTTGATTCTGTCTTTTCAAATCCATTGTTGTAGTGGAAAGGCAGAGGCAAAGTGATGAATATTATGTCACTGTCCAAATACTTATGGACCTGACTGTATTCTAGACACAAATTGCTTTTTTGTGTAAGGAATAAAATATGACAGTGTAATTGTTAGTTTGCTAATTATTAAAACTTGCAATTAATTAAAAAACAGCATGTTGTTTACGTTTTATGTTAAAAAAATCTGTATACAAGTTCATGTTTTCACAAACTTCATCATATCAAAAATATTTTTCCCCATTTTATTCTTTTATGCTAAGGGAATTCTGTTGTACAAAAGTACTGTATATAATGTCAATATTGCCTGAGGAAGAAGAAAGTTTAAATCTCCAGCATGAAGCTTTGCTGTTTATGTTGACTGGAATGGACTGAAATTTGTTGGGACCAAATGCTAAAACACAGTACAATTATAAGTAGCCAATGGGAATCTTTATACCCTCAATTCTATAGTTTTCTAACATCCAGTCTTGTATCAAAATAGCCTGGAGTGAAGAGTTTTATTTCAGTGCAGCTTGTGATCACCCTACCATGTAGTGCAGCAATGGAAACTGAAATAAAATAGGCCTGTGAGGAATTGCACTGAGAGTTTCAACGTTCCCAAAATGCTATTAAGCCCAAGATCACATGGCAGATTTATATGTAAGGTGGAATGTGTCTAGGAGTACTAGTCTTACTTCGGTCGAAATTAATTAACTTGGCAGGCCAAACATTTAGAGCTTAATATTCTGATTTTCTTTGCATTAACATGCATTTGGTTTTCTGATTATGACTAGATAATATTGTGAATAATAATAATGAAAAAAGAGATCTCAGTGAGCTGGAGACAGGCTGGGATAACCGAAAAGCCAGAGGATTACCAGGAAAAAAAGGATAACTGAAGTATTACAAAATAATCTATTATGATTCTCATGCCTTGGTGGCAGCAGTCATCACATACTCTACTTAATTCATTCATTATTTTGTTAATTTGTTCTTTCATTTTCATTAAACACTTTATCCGCTTTTTATACATCTGGGGCCTTTTCCTAGAATGTTGGGTGTGAGGTGGGAATAGACCCTGATTGGCATGCCAGTTCATCACAGGGCACAATGAACACACTCATATTCACACCTAGGGGAAATTTAACATAGCGAGTCCACTAATCAATGTGGTTTTGGGAGGTAGGAGGAAACTGGAGAACCCTGAGGAAACACACAAGGATGCAGGGAGAAATGTGAAACTCAGCACAGACAGCAACTCAAGCTCATGATCGAACTGGGGATCCTGGATTTGTATGGAGCCAATGCTCTGTCCTCTACTCCATCCTCTTTACCTACTTACTTATCTTATTTGCATGTTGTGCATGAGAAATAATATCTAATCACAATGTGGTACAAAATCTAGACAACACGAACACCTAAAATACCAAGTGTAAACACAGAGGTGAGATCAGATAGTCCATTTCCCAGATATTGATATTCTGGTACAGACTACATACTAAAAGACTTAACAGGATGACTTCATCAAGGGATCTTTATAAATTTATGCTCCCTGAAATGTTTTGTCCTTCAGCCCAAAGGGTACTTTTGGTCTAATGGAAAAGTAAACAGCAATAAAGAGTAGTGATTCAAAGGGCAACTCAATAAATGCCTACAAAGCCCTGAAAACTCTCTCGCATTGCACACAATGAAAAAGCATTTCTTTTTTTTTATGCACTGTGTGTAAGAAAGAAGACAAATTTCTTATCCAATGAGGTGTTAATAGTGTTGCAAAAAGACAATCAGAAGTCCAACCAATCATATGCATAGTATGTTGTTGTAGTTGATTTTATATATTTAACACTGATGGTCTATGCAAGTACAGACAGTAATTCTACAACTGAATTCTTGCAAGCCTTAACCATACATAAGTAGTATTCCTTAGAGGTGTAACAATGAGATGATTTGGATGGATGTATTGATTGAAAGAGCAGAAACTGAACAGAATCTGAATCAAGGCAACAATCATAAATTCATTATTATTGATTAAAATTCATTATAAATAAAATTATTATCAATTATAATGATAAGGTCAGACAGCTGGCATGTAAACAGTCGTTCTTATTCTTAAATTGATGTGAAAATAGCAGGGTCATTTGTCCATAACTCAAATACTTTTAAAAAATGAACAATAGACCACAGTTGATCACATATCCATTGGAGGCTACAAAATCAAATTGTATCATAGCCAATTCAGTGGTATAATCAAATACATTTTTTTGTTGTTGTTTTCAGAAGCTAAATTGAAATGTGGTATTGTGTAGAATCCAGAAGTTTGCTCTCAGATTATTCCTTAACCTCTTTATTGAGAAATTAACGACTAAGGAAATGAAAATATATCAAAATATGTTTTAAAACACCCTGGACATTCTGTGAGATAAGTGACAATCTGATATATGTAGCTCAAAATGTATTTGCCAATAGCTTAATTCTGGAAACATAATTGAAGAACATTCTGTAATCAAAGGGACAATATGCTCAATAACTGACAAAATATCAAAGTATAACTGTCATGAATTCCCCCTCTCAGTGCAAGTCACGGTTCCCAGCGCAGCAATTCCTTGCTGTCTCTGGCCCTGTCTTATTATTGGTTTATTACCCTAATGTGTTCAGATTTGATTTGTTTGTCTATTTCTACACTCCTGTTCCTTAGCCTTGTTGCAAAGTCTTGTTGATTGAATTCGTGCATCTCTGAGCATTATTTCTCTGGATGTGATTTCTATTTTTTTCCCCACTATGTTTATGGATTTTCCTGTTCTCAGGTTACCCTTGTGTGTAAAGATTATGACAATGATTCTTGGATTTCCCAAAATATCATGGTGCTTCATTATGTTGTTATATTCAATAAATTCTTCTGACAATTTGAGCTACCGTGGCAGATCACCTTTGCAGATCAATCAATATGTGTTAAAAATAAATGTTGGATCACTAAAAATTCAAAGTGTAAAGGTTAAGACTTAGCATTAAGCATAGTTGTGTTTTGTACGATAATAGAATGGTAGTGCGTGTTGCTCTTTTTTTATTCACACAAATCTTGATTCTTCAATTTTATGTAAGTAATTAAAACCTAGATACATGCATGTGGGTTTTAAGCAGAATTAGCAACAAAAAATGGGGAAACGTCTTGAGTGATATAGCTTACAGCCTAAGCAATTAACAGCTCCAGTGACTGTCTAAATCACATTTTTTTTAAATGCCTTTATAATAATAATAATCATTTGTCATTAACAAAGCTCATGAATCTGTATTACTCACATAGTATTTGTATGTATATATAAGCCTTAGCATATATTTTCAGTTTGACTTTACTTTTTGTTTTTTAGAATCTCCAGCAGTGAAGTGTATGAAGTTAAACAATTTATTTGAATTTATTCATTCTGTAGACTGTTATTTATTTTTTTTTTGTTTTTATAATATTTAACTCAGTGTTAACTCACAACCTTCCAGTCACTAATACAGAACTATAATCTCTGAGCCAATTTCTGTTATTCCACCCACACAAGGGTTATTAACCATGTCTCATGATTCTTCTAAGTGTATTTTGTTACATCTACTTTGAACATTTTCAACTACTCATGATTTGTTCATTAATGAGTGGGAACTGGGAAGTTTTGACCTCCAAGTAGGAAATGTCATTCTAACTTGCATTTCCTACTAGGAAAGACTGAGTGTCTAAACACAGTTTTAAAAGTAGACAGTTTTAAAGCAAACATTTGAATTTCTATTTGTGTTTGATATACTGTAAGATCACTAAATACAAGAGAATAGATGGACAGTTGAGAGGTTAATTAATTTTGTAAATAATTTTAGATCAAACTGAGGGCTTTCACATGGAAGTTGTGAAAAAATGTTAATTTAATTATTTCAACATGTTAACTTTGACTCCTTACACGTTAAATCAGTGGAATGAAATACAAGCTTTAAACCAACTTTCAATGAATAGTAAGTCTTACTGATAGACTGTTTGGTGTTAAATATTAAGTTGAAGTGAGAAAGTATGTTCTGAGTTAAAAAAAAAATACATCCATGTGTTCATGTAGTTACTAGTTGTCATGAACAGGGCACCAGGAAACTTTTAGTCTCAAGGAAATAAGGAAGGGTATTTATAAGACTAAAGACTGGTAAGCATCTTTGAATGGCACAAATAAATGTGTCATATGTATTCGAAGACATAGTATTTAATTTAAACATTTCTGAAACAGGCTTTTGTGGCTCATCTCTATTTTCCGTGGTTGACCTGTTCCCTGTCTGGTTGTTAGTACACCAGTGGTTTCTTTCCTTTTCAGGGCATTCCAAATTGTTGTACTGATTATACACCATGCTTGTGCAATGGCTCTGATTGATTTTCCCTCTTTTCCCTGCTCTACAATGGCTTGCGTTTCTGCCATAGACAGCTCTCTGGTCTTCATGCTGGTTTATCCTTTTTAGTAACAAATGTAGTCTTCACAGGCAAATAGTTAGCTAGCATTAGGGGTTTTAGATGAGCCATTTTTATGAATGTGAATAAAAATCAGAGCAGAAATCCCATCAGGTTGGGGAAGACAAAAGGAAGAGACATGGAAAGAGAAAAAGGAAATGAGGGGAAGTTTATATATATATATATATATATATATATATATATATATATATATATATATATATATATATATATATATATATATATATAAATTATTTCTTTATTTATTAGTAAGATATTTGTTGCTTAAACAGACTTAATATCCTAAAAGGCCTGACAAGGTTGAGGCTGTCTAGTAACCAACAAAAAAGTTTATATTTACTATAATCATACCAGCTGAGGATTATAATAGGTTTATGAGGTTTATAATCGAAGCACTAAGAATGAATATTCTAAGGTAAAGCCACTGTCCATTGTGAAAATGCTACAGTGAAATGAAATCGATCTGCTGACCTTTCCTTCTAATGCAATAGACAGCAGAGATCAGAGAGCTTGGAAATCACATCAGCTCTGCTAAGCTCTAAGAGGCTGAAGCAGCCGCCACGACAGCAAGTCAGAGTATAAGCGCTTCATCCTGTACTGTAAATGTAAATCATCTGGAAGTGTGCAGGTTAGGAGAAACAATTTGACTTTTTTTTTCCATTTTAAGGAGAGTAGAGAATGTTTTTCTTTTAAAATGCCAAAGGAAGGCCTGAGGTAAGGCCCAGAGCTGGAGACTCATTTCCTCATCAGTGAAACAAGAAAGAACAAATCAAGGCCAAGGTCAAAGCTGCGGTGAGCCTGTGACCTGCATTTGATATTGCTTTCTAAAAAAATACATGTGGTATAAAAAGTATCCTCATCTGCTCAAAAGAATGATCATTCAGAAACACGATCATACACATAAACACGTACGTATACAAACACATACTGAGACAAGAAGTAGAACTGCTTTGTTAAGAATACTGCTAATGTTTTACACCATTTACTGTATTAATTAAAAACAAATCAACTCTAAATTCCAGAAATATACACTTGCATTAATGAATCTTTACTTAATCCATGACTAAAAAAAATCAACATAAATTAGCAAATAATATATATGCTCTTAAATGCTGAAAACTTACTGAACTCAAGGTCTCAATGTGTAAATTGTGGAACTTGTTTTTTAGCTTCAGGTCTGACTTTTGCAAGTTAGCAACAATTGATCATTGTGGACTTATTCTTATTCATTGAAAATATGAAAACTAGTTAATGCAAATTTTAATTATTTGGCTTATTAGTTTTATGGCACTTAGAAAACAGAGCAGAAAAAGCACATTTGCCTTGTTTAACAGGAAGCTGCATTGTCCAAATATCCTGAAGATCATGGGAAGAAGACGTGTAAGATCTCTCAGTCTTTTTTTTTTCTTACTTTACTATGATCTAGTCATATTGACTGATAATGTCACTTTGAAAATACAACACTGTTATCCAAAATATACAGTAGATTACATGTATGTTATTAAGTTTAAAAAAAATAATCCAGTATATAAGAGTTACAAGTTCTAAATAGCACCGCAATAATGGAATCACCCACTTATGGTGTAGCCATTGTGTTAAATAGTGGCAGTCAGTGTCAGCATTACCAGAATATTTCAATATAAAAGTGCTCATCCTTGATGTTGATTTTGTGTGTTTGTGTGTGTGTGTGTTCAACACTCAGTTTAAACTGTTTCAAGGCAGAGGACTTGTGTGAATTATTCAGGAAGGAGGTAGTGCTCATGACCATTCCAGTCATAAACTCTTTATTGTCCAACACTGGCTATTCTAAAAACAAGGAAGGCGGCTTGGTTTGGAAAAATGTCACAGCTACCAAAGAACTCCTGGAGAACTCCCACTCACAGAATCCTCAGCCAACAGCCACACCCACTTTCCCTTCTATTTAATGATTCATCTCACCAGTAGCTCATTCTGGTCTCAGTTATCTCTGTATGTACTGTATATTCATCATTATGATTTTGATCACCTTTAAATCTATTGATTATTTGGATTTCTTTTAATATACAATTTTTTTAGTTTAAATATATTTAGTTGTAGCATTTATATCAAGTAACACTACTACAGAATTCTTAGATAACATGTCACTCTATTTATCAGACACCCTGTAACAGCATACTATCAAATACTTATGTGAACCAAATGAGACACCCAAACAAAGGCAAGGCGAAGGTATTATATATAGTTTCTGGTTCCGTACACTTTTTTTTTTTGCAACATATATATATATCCACTGGCTGTCTCATAAACTGAAACACTGCAGTACTAAATTCATGCTGTGTGCCTTCACAAGATGAATCATTGGAACTTGTTTTGTGGAATCAACTCCAAAGCTTTGGGGTTGATTCGTAGTTTTCAGTTCTCCACATGTTTCAGGGGTTTCCTCCCCCAGCCCAAAGGCAGGCATTGTATGCATTTCCAAATTGTCCATCATGTATGAATGTGTGTGCATTTGTGCACTGCAATATATCGGCACCCCATCCACGGTGTCCCCTGCCTTGTGCCCCAAATTCCCTGGGATAGGCTCCAGACTCCCCTGCAACCCTGTGTAGGTAAATGGTAAATGGCACACTTATATAGCGCTTTTATCCAAAGCGCTTTACACTGTGTCTCATTCACCCATTCACACACACATTCACACACCAATGGTAGCAGAGCTGCCATGCAAGGTGCTGACTTGCCATTGGGAGCAACTTGGGGTTCAGTGTCTTTCCCAAGGACACTTCGGTATGTGGAGTCATGTGGGTCAGGAATCAAACCGCCAACCCTACAATTAGTGGACAACCCACTGTACCACCTGAGCCACAGCCACCTCCTATACTGCTTATAGGATAAGCAGTATAGGAAATGGATGGATGTATGTGTGTAATCAGTGAGTCAGCTTTTTTGTGGATGACTTGAAACACAAAATATACAATATATTATGTATGCTAAGGAAATGAAACACTGTAGCATTCATCAATGGAATTGGAATGAAAAAAAAAGTTGAACAACGTAATATCTAATTGGTTTTTATAACTTTGCTACTCGCTGCCCAACACTGCATGACATGAACTGTGTTTTGAAGTGAGAAAACAATTCTTATATACTAACCATTCATTTGAAACCAGATTCATTTTTAATCCACCAAGCTGACAGGAGAAATACCAACTTTTTGGTCAAACTAGCAAGAGATAATGTTAGATAAATATAACCAAAAATGTGAGGTACAGCTAGGAAACAGGATAAGCTAAGATAACTCTGAACATGGAAGTTAATAAGCATGATTCAACCATAGTCCAACTAACTGCAAACAATTTTTTATCGATTTTTGTCAATTAGTTGTTGCACAACTAGTTTGCCTTACTCATTGCTAAGGCTTGTTTGCTCATTCTAGTTTATATCACTAAGCCTTTTCTCCGTCTGTTCTATTTATCAATATTCTGTGCTTTATTTTTCCAGTGTTTTTTCTGCCTTGCTGTTTTGCCTACTGTGCTTTTGCTCTTTTGCCCTTTTGGCCATGAACTTTGCCTATTTTTTCTGGACTGTTTAAGCCTTTCATTTTTGAATTTTCTGCCTTGCTTTTATCATCTATAAAGGCCTACTGTTTATTTTTAACCTGCAAGCCTCTCTGCTATTCTGTGTGTGTGTGTGTGTGTGTGTGTGTGTGTGTGTGTGTGAGAGAGAGAGAGAGAGAGAGAGAGAGACATGAAACAGTGCAAATAAAAACACCCACAACTTTCTCTCATCTGACTTTTCTAAAGCACTGTGTTTAAAGTGGGGATCTCAAATACATAAATCCACTGCATGTTGTTTAAATGAAAGGAAACTAGATTCATAAGAAATCCTATCCTCACTGATTCACTGCTTACAATATTGACTGTTCTACACCAATCAGCCATAACATTAATACCACTGACAGGTGACGCGAATAGCATTTATTATCTCGTCACAGGGAATCTGTCAAGTTCTTGAAGTTGATGTGTTGGAAGCAGGAAAAATGGGAAAGCATAAGAATCTGAGCGACCCTGACAAGGACCAAACTGTGATGGCTAGGCGACTGGGTCAGCACATTTCCAGAATGGCAGATCTTCTGGGGTGTTCTTGGTATGCAGTAATTAGTATCTACCAAAGGATAACTGGTGAACTGGAACAAGAGGGACCTACACAATATTAGGCAGGTGGTTTTAACATTATGGCTGATTGGTGAACAGTATACAGGTGCAACTAAAAACTTAGAATTTCATGGAAATGTCCATTGTTTTCCGTAATTTAATTTAAAAATTGGAACTTTCATATATTCTAGACTCATTACACATAAACTGAAATATTTCAAGCCTTTTTTTTTGTTTTAACCTTGATGATTATGGCTTACAGCTCATGGAAATCAAAAATCCAGTATCTCAAAATATTAGAAAAAAGAATTTATTTGTGCACATAGTGCACTGTGTAAGGCATGTACTTGAGAGTGTGAAGAAAATGCAAAATCCACCATAAAATATACTGAAATATGTATATACTATATAATACATTTTTAAATTTTAAGTACTGAAAAACACATCAATAATAACTCAATGTTTACTACTGTTCAGTCTGCACATCTACACCAGATCCTCTACTCATCTTTCCCTTGACATTTCTGCTACTCTATCTTTCATCGTTTAGAATTTTCCTCCCTATTGTATTGTTTTCTCTCTTTTTGTATTTTTAATGCTTTGATTTGCTAATGTGCAATCTTTTCTTATGTTTTTTTTGTTTCTCTTCTGTTTTTTTTAAAATTATTATTATTATTGTTTGCTGCTTTCTTGTCCTTTCCTTCTTGTTTTTTTCTCTCCATAGACAGAAAAGCCTACCATGACAGACAAATAAATCCAGTCTCATAAGAAACGGTGCACCTGGCAACACTGCTGACACCCTGAAGTAATTTTCAAAAATAAAGAATTCACTATGCCTTGTGACATAAACTCAGACACAGCTCTAATATTTTTACACTTTCACAAGAAGTTGTAGAACTCTGTATTAAAAGCCTGGATGGATACATTATTGAGGCTGCAGGTCAGAGTGATGGCTGTATTTTGGGATATCCCAAACTAAGCAGATTGTTTTCTCATTCTTTTCCTTTCTCTCTTAGGAGTGGTTTTAATATATCATAAAAATATACCTTAAAAATGTTAGACCTTATCTCACAAACAGGCTACACAGCTACTAGTCCAGGCTCTTGTCATCTCAAAACTGGACTACTGCAACGCACTACTCTCGGGACTCCCAGCCAGCTCCATCAAGCCCCTTCAGAATGCAGCAGCACGTCTCGTCTTCAACCAGCCCAAAAGAACCTATCTCACACCCCTCATCATCTCCCTTCAATGGATTCCTGTAGCCGCCCGCATCAAATTCAAGGCCTTGATGCTCATGTACAAGACCTTGTCTGGAACAGCACCCCCCTACCTCAACACTCTCCTTTAGGTTTACGTTCTCTCACGCAATCTGCGATCAGTTAACGACCGACGCTTAGTAGTGCCTACTCAGCGTAGCTCAAGGTCCCTTTCCAGAACCTTCAAACTAACTGTCCCTCAGTGGTGGAATGAACTTCCAACCTCAGTCTGTCACTTTCTTCAAAAAACAGCTAAAGACCCACCTCTTCCGTGAGCACTTGACTAACCCCTAAAATTCCAACCCCACATTATTTCAAAAATCTAAATAAAACTTACACCTCTACTCTGCGCACTTTGCTTCTCTAGCGTTCAAGTAAAGATCTTGTATGGTAGCACTACTTGTATTGTTCTCTGCTTAATATATCGCTTTGCTTGTATTTCCTCATTTGTAAATCGGTTTGGATAAAAGCGTCTGCTAAATGAATAAATGTAAATTAAAAAAAAAAAACATTGGATCAGAGGAGAACAAATAGTCTCAAACATGATAGCTGTTTAGCTGTTGTGAGTCACCGTTAAAATCATGTAATGTAAATCAGTGTAATGTACAGTCAGATCAGTTTGAATTAGAGGTTTCGAAAGCACATATCATATGCCAGCTCAGATACATCTTATATGATCCAGGAACACATTGTTGATGAGAGAGATCAGAGGAGAACGGCCAGACTGGTTCAAGCTGACAGGAGGTCTACAGTAACTCAAATAACCACTTTTTACAAACATGATATGAAGAAAAGCATCACAGTAGGCACAACACTTCAAACCTCAAGCCGGCTGGGCTAGAACAGCAGATGACCACATTGGGTTCCACTCCTGTCAGCTATGAACAGGAATCTGAGGCTACAAATGGGCACAGGTTCACCGAAACGTACAGGTTCAAATCTTCAGCTTTACTGTTACAGTGACCTGGCTGACAGGAGTGGAACCTGATGTGATATTCTGCACTACTAGCCCATCCACTTCCAGAGTCGATGTATTGTGCATTCTGAGATGCTTTTCTGATCACCACGGTTGGAAAAAGTGGTTATTTGAGTTATAAATAATAGTTATTTGAGTTATGATTATCCACCGAAAATTCTCACGCTACAAACCGGCACAATGCGAATATATTTACATTTCCACAAATTGCTGTAAATGAAAAAGCTAAAAATAGCAGTGGATTGAAAGCCTGGATGGATCCGTTATTGAGACTGCAGGTCAGAGTGATGGCTGCATTTTGGGACAGCCCAGACTAAGCAGATTTGGAAGGGATTAACACACTTGTTGCAGCTCACACAGCGACCTATGATTAAATGAGGATTGGCCAGTGTGGCTGTGTTCCCAGCGAGTTATAAAACCCAGCTTCTGGAGCTAAGGCAGGGTGCCAGGGAGCCAATATATTGCACTGTGGAACCTTTGAGAGGAGAGAATTACCTGAAAGGCATTCAATTAAATTTCCCTCTCTGATTCTGTCAGCCTGTCTTGGATTTGTCGATCCAATAGTCACATCACAGTACACTTGTGTGTGTGTGTGGCTGAGAAAATCTAGAAAATGCAGTTAGGTGAAATTGGTTGCTTTAGACATGTCAAGGCTGTAGTTTCTACGTTGTATTTCTGAAGATGTTTCAAATTACTCTGTCTCTATGTGGTAAATGCATATTGAATAGTCACCATGAAACAAACAAGGATCGCATAAGCCCTATTGCATTTGTGCCCACATACAGCATAAACCTGATGATTTTATAAGTACTTCTTATTTGCAGCTTGTCGAAACAAACTACTGTGACTGTAAAAGACTAAGAAATTCTGTGAAGCACTGTAAAGAGGCATTAAAAATAACAGTAAATTAATAAATAATAAAATGCAATATAAAAATGTAATATAAAGAAGAGTAAACTGCAAAACACTACACAATTCAATATTTGTTGGAACAACTCTGCCTTTAAAACTGCATCAGTGATCTTGTGTATACTGTCAGGTGGTTTTATGAGGAAACTGGCTGGAATGGTTTTCCAAGCATTTTAGAGAATCTGCCAAGGTTCTTCTGGAGATTTTGTTTCTTGCACTTGCTTCTGTTTCTGCAAGTAAAACCAGACAGACGTCGGTATGTATTGTTTTGCTGCCTGGTACTCACTGTGGTTTGGTACTATATATAGATCTGTATACTGTACTGTACATAGAATTTAATAGATAAGTTTTTATAAGCCATCTTTGTTAGACTGATGTTTTAGGCTGATGATCGGTTGTGTGATGATACAGTACACTCTGTAGTGCAGGGTGTTTTTGTTGTTGTTGTTTTTTGGAGTATTTAATTAATGCTTTTACATCCTTTTTAGAATAGTTTCAGAAACTATGTTTTTATATATTCTTCACTAAATATGCCAACATTTCTAGTGATATTTCTTCTTTCATAATTAACCAAAAATGTATTTCAATTGAATTTCTAGCTTAATAAAGATACCATTTGAGGTTGAGTGTTGTTTTTCAGACTTGACACAAAAGCATAGACACTAAATAATATATTTAGGCCATGATTTAAAACTTTAAGGCCATTTAATTACTTTAAACAAGATACCCAAGTTGTGGCCATGAATTTTGTAACCACTCACAGCTTAACATAATGTAGAAATTTCATACTTTTTTAATAATTATTTGCTTTAAGATTGCTTTGAGAAATGTCTTGAAACGTGCAGCATTACTCAAAGTGACAAACTTTTCACTGAAACAGGAAGTCAGGGCAGGAGATATCGAGTGGCTCCTCCCCATTTTTAAATAGCCAATAGTGTTTAGCTTACCTCACAACCTGGGCTAAGCCATACTTGACAAGAAAATTTAATTGAATGATTTCTCTCGCTCAACAACATCAACTTCAGCAAGGTAATTTTTATAATGTTGGAGGTGGGACAGTTCAGATTCTAAAGAGCATTTGATTGAAATGTCACCAAAATTTTTATCCTTATTGGTGGTTGAGAGAGAGAGACTGTAAATTTTGAATGCATATATCTTCTAAATTCGAGGCATTCTGTCATTGTTTTGGAGCACACTACCTTATAGATAACCTTAAGGCTAACATATTCATACTAAAAGCCACAAATCTTACATTTTGATTTCATGGAGACTTTAAGGTGACACAGGGTAATGGTAAATCCACGTTGCAGCACAGTCTTTTCATAAGTGCAATATAATGAGTCATCTCCATGCTTAGGCTGCTGCAGCCATAATGGTCTAAATCATTTGAATTCTCTGTCGCTCAGTTTAAAATACAATAGTTACCAGGTAATTATTTTGTGGCCAAAATAAGTTCTCTAGAAATGCTACTTATGGCATTAATATATGCATCCATAGCAACAAGTAAATTAACTAGTCAATTGAGAAATCAGAGGGTTTGAAAAGGTCTACATAAAGTGGGCTAAAGTACAAGTTGCCAAGCACTCCGCCAGACCCCAGCTCTCACATCCTGCCTGTGGAGAGCAAAAAGAGGCTGATTCTGAGCTGTGGGACCTCATCAAAGCCCAGATTTACCAGACACAGGAGAAAGAGAAGGGGATACTGGAAGGAGGTTGTCTCAGGGAGGGTGTATAGTTCAGCTCCACTGGTAAGACTCCATTCAGCATGAGCTTTCAGCACACCATGCTTTCCCTGTCATAAGTGCATATGAGGACTAAAAGTAAAAGTCCCTGCCTACTCTCAAGCTCAGCACACTGCCATCGCTTTATATGTTTGCAGTCTGCTTTCCATGGAGTGAGGGTAGACTTAAGGATCAATAAAGCAGGGAAAATGGATGAAGGACAGCAGAGTAACTTTAAGCTATGATTTGAGAGAAAAATATAGAAGTTGGCATTAGATGTAGTTTAAAGCCACTTTTGGCATGATAGATAACATAGGTCAAGAGAAAGTTGTCCCCCAGATGTACTTACAATGCTTAAACATAATATTTTGATGAATGTACTGAAACAACTTCTGAAGTGTTGACACTAAATATTCAATTGATTTATTCGGTTAGAAAATTGTGCATTAAATATTTTTATACTACAGCATTGCTGAAATCTCTTTTCTGATTGCTCAGAAGATGTTGATTAATTTTCTATAACAATTTAATAAGAATTACATTTCCTTTTAATACCAAGAAATAAAAAGTGAGGCTGGAGTGATGAGGGAATAAATGTTTATCATTGCTATAATGGAAGTGATAACAGGGACTAAATTGTTGTGCATCCATTCCACAACATTACTACGTAACTATGAATGGATAAAAAGTAATCTGTTTTTCATCAATTCAAAATAAAGTGTTAGTGTTACTAATCAACAGTATTGCTGCTTTGTATCATACCACCCTGTCGTTGGTTGCTTTCATATACAGTAACATGTCTCTTCATATTTTATTCCTTACTTATTAGCTTTTACTTGAAGGAAGGTGATTAAGGTATTATTTGGCATTCCTCTTGTGACTAATGGAAATAATGGAGAGCTCATGTTCTTTTACTGTTCTCACCTGAACCATAAACAAGAGTTCATTTTATAGTTACAATACAAGATGCTCATTTTAAACTTTTATTATTTTTTTTAAAGCAATGGATTCTGACTTTTCATACATTTAATATATACAACAAAAATGTTTTATATAGCATCAGATATCAGTTCGCAGCTTTTGCACAAGCCAGTGCTGTAGAAATTCTGTCCTGCATGAAAGAAATCAAGTACCAAAGACTGAGAGCGTGTCGCTTTTTTTTGTTCAGTACCATTATGTGCTGTTTACAGACTCTCTGTACCCAATTGCACAAACCACCCCTCCTTCGGCAATAGGCTGAGAATATCAGGTTAAAATCCGGGGCCTCACATCATTTATGACAAATGGCTTTCTCACCGTCAGCTTGACAGTAGTATTTTCTTTTCTATTACCGTTTATCATTGACTTCCAGTGTGATGAACTGCAAAGCATGGTGCCATATTTGTCACATCACTCTTTATAAGTGACACAGAGACTCTGTCTCTGGCACTAGATTTGATTTAGCAGATGACGGCAGCGAAAAGCATGGTGAATCTAGCACGGCTGATTGTACAGGGACTGTGGCAATGAAGCTACTAATAAGTTAAAGCTAGGTGCACGATTGCAGAGCCTGAGCATCCATGCACAACTATACATCTACTTGCAATATTACAATGCAAATATAATTACTTGTTTAGCATGAACATCACGAAGCTGTCTAGCAGCCAGAGACAGACACGTTGGACAAGCGGAGTTAAAGATGCACGGATGATAACAACACTAAATGTGGAAGAGTAAATAGTATTCAAATGCACAAAGACAAAGACAGAGTCAGAATTAAATTAAGCATCTCCGTTACAGCGGTGCAGACAATCACCCTAAAGATGGCTGTTTTACATTTACAGCATTTGGCAGACACCATTATCCAGAATGACTTACATTTATCTCATTTATACAAATGAGCAGTTGACGGTTAAGGGCCTTGCTCAAGGGCCCAGCAATGGCAGCTTGGCAGTGCTGGAATTTAAACTTACAACTTTCAATCAGTAGTCCAGTGTCTTAACCACTGAGCTACGATTGACAAGTTCTTGGATGTTCTTCCACTTACCAAAAAAAAAAACGTTTACAATTAAGTCTCAGTCACTGAACAGCCAATAACTTCACTTGAAAATGATAGACACAGAGAATGAAATCAGAAATGACTCTGAAGCTCATACTCAAGATCCGTTCAACACACTTAGCACTGCTTGGCTCTATAGTTTACAGGTATAGAGAATAAATGATTTATTGTCACCCAGTCTAATTCCTCTTAAGGTTTCTTCTTCATGTTGTCTATACCTGTAGCGGAGTTTTTCCTCACCACCGTTGCCTCTAGCTTGCTCGTTAGGGATAAATTTAAAATGTAAAACTTATATACGGATTTCTGTAAAGTTTTTTTTTTTTCTTGGGGGATATTTGTGGGAGAATTTTATGTGTGTTTCGTTGTTAACTGTGGATGGAGAAAAGCAAGATGTAGCAAGGGGTCAAAAACTGTACCTTGTACTAAACTGTATATGTCTGCTATTTATTTTTATTAAAAATAAATAGAAAATAAAAGCGTCTCTTTACTAGATGAAGATGGGGTCGAGATCTCAAGTGCAAAGGGCACAATATAGAGGTTTTACAATGTTTACAGACAGAGACACGGCTAAGGGTTTTTAAATAGCAACAACGCTTGTGAAGAAGCGGCTTAAGTGACTTATTCAGACTTGTCACTTGCTGTGGCAGTCTGGCAGGTGGCGTGAGGTTTACTGGCATCGGTGTGCTGCTAAAAGCACCGCTGCTTTCAGTGTCAGGTAATCCCACCGATTCATCTCTTTACCTACAAGTTAAGAACCATGTCTGTCTCTCCTCCCCTTCCTTGATGTATCTCTATCTCTCAGACAACAGACACTACTCATACATACCCGAACAGGCACACAGCCATGCCAGATGTTATTATTTGCATAGGCCAACACCGAAATCCCTGTGCTTACACAAAGCGTAAGGATATAAAAGTTAACATATTTGTATGTTAATCTTTGAGATGCCAACACTGATAACAAGAAAATCCTAGCAGGGAGAAAGAAAAAATTGAATTTTATCACAAAAACCCTGCATGTGTCAGTGGAAATGACTTGGGTTATTTGTTTTTGCTTACAGATGTTCAACAAGCAACAGTAAGAAAATATCTATACATCCATTGTCTGTACTGCTTATCCTACACAGGGTCGTGGGGAGCCTGGAGTATATGCACAAGGCATGGGACACCCTGGACAGGGTGCCAGCCCATCGCAGGGCACAATCGCACACACATTCACACACTACGGACAATCTGGAAATGCCAATCAGCCTACAACACATGTCTTTGGACTGGGGGAGGAAACCAGAGTACCCGGAGGAAACCCCCGACGCACGGGGAGCACACAGAGTGGAGGCGGGATTCATTCATTTATTTTTCTTTTTTTTTTTTCCAAGCAAAGCAATTGCAGTTCTGACCATTTGGTTTCAGTTGACTCACAAGACCAAGGTTTGTGAATTCACAGGTCAAAGTTCACCTAAATAGCCGATACCAGAATCAAATGCATATCATTCACATTCCATGTCCTTTCCCTTTCAGTGAACTGGCTTTTCCACTGATTGAATTTTATTCACATTTGGTTTGACTGCTGCGCAAACAATTTATTTAACGTGTCTCCCATATATAAACATCGCAAACGCTACAGGTGAACCATAAATTATGGCACCTCTGTGTTTCTGCCAAGGAGGCAAATTTACTATTAGACTTGAGAATATTCACAATCTTCCTGCACAAAAGGTTTACATTCTGTATTTACATGTAAACACTGTATGAATAAGTGAGAGCATGTCGAAAGCAGTGTTAATGTATGACCTGTATGGCCACTTACAGAAATGTTAAATCGTTGACATAAATATTGGCTAAGACTGTGCGGTTTAGGGGTTTTTTTTTCACCTCATGGAATCACCCATTGGAAAACAACCATGATGCAAAAGGCCATATCGTGGCTGTTCTGAGATTTTAACTTTAACAACATTCCAATAACTATGTTTACATTTATGGCATTTTTTAGACACCCTTATCCAGAGTGACTTACATTTATCTCATTTATACAGCTGAGCTGTTGAGGGTTAACGGCCTTGCTCGAGGGCCCAGCAGTGGCAGCTTGGCAGTGCTGTGATTTGAACTCATGACCTTCGGAACAGAAGTCTTAAACACTGAGCAACTAAATAACTACCTCTCTGCCAAATGTAGTTAATCAGCCCAAAGAATGTTGCTTCACATTTTAATGATTCTAGCCATCATATAAGGAGAGCTCATAGCCACCACTTTAGCAACGTGCTAGCTACATGCCTAAATCCAACAAAACCTCAAACAGACTTGATATACCGATAAGACATTTAGTGTGTTCATATTTCAAGAAAATATCAGTTCAAAAGTTTGTATCTCGATTTTAAGATATCTTACACAGTGTGTAAGATACTTATATTGTTGCATAAGTATTCACCCCCTTGAACTTTTCCACATTTTGTATTGTTACAACCTGGAACTGAAATGGATTTAACTAGGCCATGAATCTATGCAAAAAAGCACATGATTTTTAAATGGGAGGGGGATCAAAACAGTTTGCAAAATTATTTATAAAAAATTGTGATTGCTGGTAAAAAATAAAAGTTGTGAAGTATTCACCCTTGCTGCTCACATAATTAGCTGAATAGAGCCGACCTCTGTCCAATTATAGTGTACAATGATCTCAATATAAATAGTCCTGTTCCTGGAGACCCTAAAGCTTCTTAGAGAATATATCTAGACAAACAGCATATATAGACAAACAGACTAAGTAGCTAACAAAATACATCAAAGAACAAAGTTCTGGAAAGTAAGAAAGATCTTTTAAAAATCTCACACTCTGAACCTCCATCTGAACATAACATCATTCAATCCATTGTTATTAAAAATGGAAAGAATATGGCACAACCGCAACTCTGCCTACCAAAAGTCAGTGACTGGGTAAAGAAGGCATTAGTCAAAGAAGCTAGAGACATAGATTCATGGCATATAATCCCAATTAAGTCCATTTCAGTTCAAGATTTTAATACTACAACATGTGGATAGTTCATGAATGCTAATGCAAGGCACAGTAAATATTCTATAATCATTTCTATGCCTATATTTTCACCATACACACACCTCCAACCTCTTCCCTGAACAGCTTTCAGATCCTCTTAGCATCTTGTTGACCCTCCAACCCCAAATTCTTCCTGATGCAGCTGTTATAATTACCAGATTGCTTGACCAGATGTCACATACTGCATTTCACAAATAACATGACCATGAAGCACTTTTCTTACTTATTTCTCTGTTGATCTGTCTTTATATTTTGAATTGCTAGTTTATTGCTGGGTACCTTTAATTTTTTGACATCTTAGAATGCTATTCCTATCGTGAAAAAAATGTGAAGTATTTTCCTTTTTTTCCCATTTAAGAAGTCTGGCTGATGCAAGCTATTGCACTCATCTGTATTTTCTAATGCTACAAAAATTTACAAAAGTCTGTTGCAGAGCTCAAAGCGCTACTAACAGCTGTGTTGAGTCTGGAATCATTTTCTTCCTCTGAAAGTTTTGCTTAGATTGACATCAGACTGAGGCAGGAGGTGTAGCTTTCAACTGTTCAAATAGGTTGAACTCAAAGTTAACACAATGGCAGACTCAGAAGAAACGTCTCTGTCATGTCTGAGCCAGAATTCACTGACAAATCAGTTGGTTGCAGAACAACAGAACCCACAAGCTTCTCCCTGTAAAGAACCTGGTGGTTTAGCTTTGGGAAATGATAAGTGGTGCTGAAGGAGATGCAGAGCACTTCTGTAGTGAGGAGCGGTACCTGATGCCTGCTCTAGATGATTTCTTTGAAAACATGAAAGACACCACAGCCGAAAACAAATGTGATTGTATAACCGATGATGCTGACATATCTGCTCTATTAAACATCTGTATTCTGGAGAATTTTTTTTTTTTTTGCATCCTACAGCTAAACTGGAAGAAGCAACTAGACCGACCCTCAAGCTATCAGGTGAGTATATTTGTTAAATACACTTTTCTGCTATTCAACAAGCTTCCTCTTACAGTATAGATATTTGACAGAAAGGGCCTTATTCGGTTTTGTCAGTCCACAGAGGTTTTTTGTGATTGTTGCAGCCAAAAATTATTGATTTTGCTGCATTTTTTATTTATTTTTTGCCCAAAAATTGTGATGCAATTTGCTGAGGGTTTTTTTGTGATTTTTTTGTGGAAAACTACTTGAATTGTTGAAATTGTAATTGCACAAAATTGTTTTGCATGTCTTTCACAGTGATGCTTGTTAGTAAATGAGACCTTTTAGCTGTACTCATGTTCGACGCACATGAACATAGCAGGCGTTAGTTGAATGTGCATTGTGATGACATCACATGACGCGTCTTGGCCCAAATCTGCAGAAAATCTGCTGTAATTTTGAAGAATTGCAAATGCCTCCAAATATTGTGGAGTTTGCTTGATTTTGCATTAATTTCTGCGATCGCAAAATCGCAAAATCCTGGAGGGACTGATTTGTCAAACTGTTTTGCTGAGAATTGCACATGCACATGACACGGTTCAACTGCAGTGAAAAATGATTTGATCCTGAATCAACCCAAATACAGGAAGTGAATCAAACATGTCGTGTGTTCTGGGTTAAGGATGACATTTTTATGTAAATGTGAGCTGAGGACGGAGCTAAGTGAAATGTAAATGTGATGTGTTCTGGACTGACAAACAAAAAGGGAATATAAGCGGTGAATGCAACACACAAAGTGAGTAATTTCTATAATTACCCAGTAATATATAGTGTACGGGCTCTGTGTTCTCTAAGCTTGGGTGATTTTTCTGATTTCTAAGCGCACTTGGCAAAGGTTTGTTTACTTTTTCTTTTTCTTTTTCGTTCATCATATTTCTGACCAATGAATGAAGGCCCTACATTAAGGCTGAATGATATGACAATATAATGTCAATATCATAATAAATTATATCATGATATCAGTTTCTCAGATATTGTCTATATTATGATATTTAGAACTTTAAAACTTTAAAGTGTATATTTTCATTGTTGTAATGTAGGGTTTTTTTTGTAGACATTAAATAAAACTATCAAACTCAGTTTAACAATTCTTAATTTTTTGCAGTTTCTCCTGGCAGTTCATTAGCTAAATTAAATATTGTGACACACATTGTGCATTGTACAAATGTCTACAGGTATGGAGATGTTACTTTTTTATTGACCTTACACACTCATCGGCCAGCCTTCATTTTGCTTTTTTGATTCATTTAATTGTGTGCAATGAGAGAGAAAAAAAACCCTGCAAAATAATTTGGTTTTGATTCCAAATCAGCAACCGGAGTAAAAGATGTAAATGCTAACCCCTGAAGCTACAACCCTGTTGTGGGGTTTAGAACAGCAAGAAATTTTGACTTTTTCTTACTTAAACATCTTCCTTTGTTTTTACTTAATTAATCTTAATGGCTTCCTACATTACACATAGCTGAGCTACAAGAAACCATTCCAAAGACATCATTGACAACAGTATACATCTATACTATATACTGGTATACTAGTAATCTACATAAAATAAATTTACATAAATCCATCAAAGCTATATCACAGGGAATATTTTTGCCATAATCTCATTCTGCTTGTATTTCATGAAAAATGAGCAAATATAAACGTGTCACATTCTTTCAGTGAACACTATTATCTATATGAAGCATGACCCAAATCATTGAGCTGTAATTTGGGCGTAGTGCTGTCACTCACATACAGTGCCCTCCACTAATATTGGCACCCTTGGTAAATAAAGAAGGCTCTGAAAAATTGTCTTTATTGTTTAACCTTTTCATTTTTTGTTAAAAAAAAAAATCACAAAAATTCTCTGCTCTCATGCATATCAAACAATTGCAAACACAACACAGGTTTATCCAAAAATTTTTTAACCATGTCTTCCTGTTTCACAGGGGTATAAATATGAGGTAACACATAGGCCAAATCCCCTTAGTCATTCATAACAATGGGTAAGACCAAGGAATATAGCTGTGATGTGTGGCAAAAGGTTGCTGAGCTTCACAAAATGGTAAGTGGCTATAAGAAAATAGCACAAGCATTGAAAATTTCCACCATCAGGGCAATCATTAAGAAGTTCCAGTCAACTGGAAATGTTATGAATCAACCTGGAATTGGACGTGTGTCTATATTGTCTCAATACATTGAGAAGAGGATGGTTCGAGTAGCCAAAAAATCTCCAAGGATCACAGATGGAGAATTGCAGAAGTTAGTTGCATCCTTGGGGTCAGAAATTCTCCAAAACTACAATCCGAAGTCACCTAAAATCCGAAGTCACCACAAGTTCTTTGGAGGGATACTCTCATCCAAAAACAAACTCAAGCATCTTCAGTTTCCCAGACACTACTGGAACTTCAAATGGGATCGGGTTCTATGGTCAGATGAAACCAAAATAGAGCTTTTTGGCAATAAACACCAGAGGTGGTTTTGGCGCACACACAGAGGTAGCCATATGGAAAAGTACCTCATGCCCACGGTTAAATATGGTGGTGGCTCTTTAATGTTTTGGGGCTGTTGTTCTGCCAGAGCACCTGGACATTTTGCTAGAATACATGGCATCATGGACTCTATATCAAATATCAACAGATATTAAATGAAACCCTGACTGCCTCTTCCAGAAAGCTTAATATGGGCCATAGTTGGATCTTCCAGCAGGACAATAGTCCAAAACATCCAAAATGGTTTACTGACCACAAAATCAAGGTCCTGCCATGGCCATCCCAGTCCCCTGAATGGAAACCCATAGATAACCTGTGGGGTGAACTGAAGAGGAGAGTCCACCAGAGTGGACCTTGAAATGTGAAGGATCTGGAGAGATTCTGTATGGAGGAATGGTCTCAGATCCCTTTTCCATGTATTCTCCAACCTCATCAGGTATTATAAGAGAAGACTCAGAGCTGTTATCTTGGCAAAGGGAGGTAGCACAAAGTATTGACTAAAAGGGTGCCAATAATTGTTGTATACCTATATTTAACAAATATATTTTTCTGATAAACCTGTTTCATTTGCAGTTGTTTGATATCCATGAGGGCAGAGTATTTTTGTTATTGTTTTTTTTTTTTAACAAAAGATCAAAAGGTTAAAGAATTAAGACAAATCACAGCCTTCCTTGTTCATATTTACCAAGGGTGCCAATATTAGTGGATGGCACTGTATATCAAAATGAACCTAAATGGCATCTCTACATGTTGTTCCAGTTTTTATTTACATTCACAAAAATACTTTGGAATATAAAGTGCACAAGTGCACTTTCTCAGGCTGCAATTTTCTCCTTTCTGGTGTACAACATATAATTTAGAACAATTTAAGCATGCAGTAAACTTGAAAATGATTGCCAGTACCAACATACCAATCAAGCAGCATCAAAGCACCAAATAAGAAATCAAATAATAGCACTGGCGTTTGGGTTAATGGTAAAATTCAGGCTCTGAATCTCAGGGCATAGATCAGGTCTGAAAAAAATGTGCACTATTTTAATAGTTTCTAACAACAAGAGTTTCGTTTTGAATACATGAGTAAATCGGCAATGTGCTTGATTTTTTTAGTTGTGTACATAGTCCTGAGGCTTCATTAGGTGTACATATTGTGCCGTGGACAGAGGTGGGCTTCACTACTGATTTTTCTCAAACTAGACTTTGCATTTGTCTCTCAAATAATATGCACTCCAATTGATATGCACTCGGCCATTCCAAGTATATGAGCTGTCTCTAATAAGTTTTAAGATTTGACATTGCTAATAATGTTTTAGATAACCGCTCGAGCACTTCCGCTGGTTGGAATATAACTCTTGCAGAAATATTAAGAGACGTGACTTCTTATCACTGAATAACTGATTAAAGGTTCATAAAACAGCAACTAATCGCTAATCACTGGGGTACTATTTCCTTTTAGAGCAATATGATTGTCTAGGGCTATTGTGCCCATAAAATTACCTCTATAGTCATCTGTATTTAAACATATACTTTAAGCAGAAGTGTCTGCTTAAACCAGTGAATCTTGTTTTAGTGAAACATAAATCAGTTTCTCTAGACAATCACCATAATGCTTCCTTAAACCTTAACTGGAATGAAGGAGAATACATTAGTCCTGTCAGACCATAATGGGCTCATGAGCAGGCTAATGGGCTGTTTCCAACACAAGGATTTCAAACTCTCAGATCACACAAATTACGCAACAGTGACACATCCAGTACCCATCAAAATTGTGTAGTGGGATTTCTATCAGGTATGAAGGCCCTCAAGGACTGTCTGATTGTGTGTGCATGTGTCAGAAACTCATTGTAATATTCATGTGGCTGCAGTATCAATGGGGCACTTGTGAAATATGGTGTCCATTTCACAGCATTAGGATCCTATTTTCAGCACATGCCTTTTTTTCCCCCACTAATTAGAGTCGGAGATGTGTTTTCTCCCTTTGCCTGCCACCTTTTTCCGTTTCCACTCCAGTCTGGCTCATGTACAGCTAGATCAAGAACAAGGCTAAGCAGCTAATTGCCTTAACATCATTTTAGCAGTCCAGCATAAGACAGCTATGGACTGCTGCTTTAGTGCGAACAAAGTACGAGTAGAAATGCACACAATTATTACACGAGTAGAAACGCACACCAAAATTAGGAAGATGAATCATATGGGGTCTATGTTTATGTTCCATTATCCATGGGTGTAATTAAATACTTCCATGACTGAGGTGCCTTTTGTGACCCACCAGTATTACATTTACAAAGATATATGAAAAATAAAGGTAAGGCATCCTTCACAACATGCTATACACATATATCTCATAAGTAATATTAATAAAACATTAATTTAACCTTCAGCCCAATATAACTACACTTCACCTTGAAATATAGCCATTAATGCACTTCAGAAATGTAAACTTTTCCATTTAATCTCATACTTGAAACAAAGTTTTCCATGATTCATCTATTATAGGTTATGAAAAATTTACATTTAGTCTCAACATTCACACAATCCTCTTTCCTGTACACATTCACTATGAAATATCTGGAATATTCCATGTGGCATATGTTGAACAGGAAATTGTAGTGCCTGAATTTCCTGAAGATCATGGGAAAGTAATTTCCTGAAGATCAAGGGAAAGTATATTCTATGACATTGTAACATTGACTGATCACTTCACTCTGATTATTATTTTAATTATTATTTTAAATAAATCATTTGAATGTCCTTAATGTAGTTAAGGATAAGGAGTCTTTATTGGTCACATATACATC